>NC_083763.1:76956501-77044001 GCF_963514075.1 Conger conger | reverse complement strand
AGAGGAACAGGGGATGGTGGGGGAGTGCGGGATTTGTTGTATACAAAATAAAACAAACTTTAAAAATGAAAGAGGATGTCTTTATTCTGTCGAGACCAGAGTCCTGCAAAAGTCAAACTGCAAAGTCACAGCCTTCACTGGCCAGTGGAAAATGCCTCTTACACCAGCCTACGCTGGTTGATCTGTTTTAGGCCTCGTTTTCAGCACTTTTAGCAGCTGAAGCAGCTGGACTCCAGCACACCAGCCGGTATAGTCAGCTAGTCCACCAGCTTGGTCATCAGTTTACTCTACCAGCTGGAGACCAGCTCTGACCAACACCAGTACGACCAGCTAAGACCATCTTAAACCATCTTAGAATCCCAGCAACTCTTCACTGGAACTTTCAACAGGAAAGATGACAAGCTATGAGATTTTAACAAAAGAAAATGGCAAAAATAAAATGTCTATCCCACTGGTTTCTACAGTGTATTTAACTCTGTGTTTCTGATACAGTAACCTCTACATGAATATTTATCAGGTTCATACTTCTCATTTTACTGTGCTATGTTATCCAGTGTCTAAACTGTGAGCTGATTACATTCAGCGAGCAATTTATTAGGCAGACCTGTACATCAACTTGTTAATGCCAATATTTAATCAGCCAATCATGTGGCAGCAACTAAATACATACAAACATGCAGATGTGGTCAAGAGGCTCAGCTGTTTTTCAGATCAAATGTCAGAAAGGGTAATAAATGTTATCTAAGTGACTTTGACCGTGGAATGATTGTTGGTGCCAGACAGCGTGGTTTGAGTATCTCAGGAACTGCCAATCTCCTGAGATTTTCACGCAGAACAGTGTCTAGAGTTTACAGGGGAATGTGCAAAAATCAAAAAACCTCCAGTGAGCGGCAGTTCTGCGTTCTAAGTCTACATAATAAAAACCTACCTGGGTGTAGTCCACCAGGGGCAATCTGCCTTCCTGATACCACAGTGTGTGTGTGCGTGTGAGGATCAGAGGGTCAGAGTCTCTCCCCCTGTGTGGCCACTGTGGGATCAGAGTCTCTCCCCCTGTGTGGCCCTGTGTGACCCCTGTGGGACCAGAGTCTCTCCCCCTGTGTGGCCCCTGTGGGATCAGAGTCTCTCCCCCTGTGTGGCCCCTGTGTGGCCACTGTGGGATCAGAGTCTCTCCCCCTGTGTGGCCCCTGTGTGGCCCCTGTGGGATCAGAGTCTCTCCCCCTGTGTGGCCCCTGTGGGATCAGAGTCTCTCCCCCCTGTGTGGCCCCTGTGGGTCAGAGTCTCTCCCCCTGTGTGGCCCCTGTGGGATCAGAGTCTCTCCCCCTGTGTGGCCCCTGTGGGTCAGAGTCTCTCCCCCCTGTGTGGCCCCTGTGTGGCTCCTGTGGGATCAGAGTCTCTCCCCCTGTGTGGCCCCTGTGGGATCAGAGTCTCTCCCCCTGTGTGGCCCCTGTGTGGCCCCTGTGGGTCAGAGTCTCTCCCCCTGTGTGGCCCTGTGTGACCCCTGTGGGACCAGAGTCTCTCCCCCTGTGTGGCCCCTGTGTGGCCCCTGTGGGATCAGAGTCTCTCCCCCTGTGTGGCCCCTTTCGGATCAGAGTCTCTCCCCCTGTGTGGCCCCTGTGGGATCAGAGTCTCTCCCCCTGTGTGGCCCCTGTGTGGCCCTTGTGGGATCAGAGTCTCTCCCCCTGTGTGGCCCCTGTGTGGCCCCTGTGGGTCAGAGTCTCTCCCCCCTGTGTGGCCCCCGTGGGTCAGAGTCTCTCCCCTTGTGTGGCCCCTGTGTGGCCCCTGTGGCTCAGAGTATCTCCCCTCTGTGTGGCCCAAGTGGGTCAGAGTCTCTCCACCTGTACAGGGGCCCCTGTGTGGTCCCTGTGGGTCAGTGTCTCCCCCTGTGTGGCCCCTGTGGATTAGTCTCTCCCCCTGTGTGGCCCCTGTGGGTCAGAGTCTCTCCCCCTCTGTGGCCCCTATGGGCTCAGAGTCTCTCCCCCTGTGTGGCCCCTGTGGGATCAGAGTCTCTCCCCCTGTGTGGCCCTAGTGGGTCAGAGTCTCTCCACCTGTACAGGGGCCCCTGTGTGGTCCCTGTGGATTAGTCTCTCCCCCTGTGTGGCCGCTGTGGGTCAGAGTCTCTCCCCCTCTGTGGCCCCTATGGGCTCAGAGTCTCTCCCCCTGTGTGGCCCCTGTGGGATCAGAGTCTCTCCCCCTGTGTGGCTCTTGTGTGGCTCCTGTGGGATGAGAGACTCTCCCACTGCACAGTCGCTTGTGTGTGTGAGACGCTACACAGAAGCCCATGCACTATATTAGGAACACCTGTAACCATATTCATGCAATTATCTATCAACCTTCATAATGGGGAAAAAATGTGATCTCAGTGATTTCAACCACTGAGATCACAGTTGGTTTGGTTGGAATATTTCTGTAACTGCTGATCTCCTAAAATTTTCATGCACAACAGCTGAGAGCTGAGAAATCTGCAGAAATTGCGTGATGCAATTTCAATGGGGCGCACTTAATAATAGCAGCAATAGTCATTTTATCATGAAACACAATGAATAATAGTGTTATTATCGTGGTCTTTGAGGTTCCTCCCACAAGGAAGAGCACAGAAAGTTATGGGTTGTCTTCAGGAGGAATACCAGGCTATAGTGGAGTTTTCATCTGCAGTTGGACTGCGGATAGAGGGATTCACCAGCTGGATGGTGTTTGTTATTTTTGGGCATTCTTACAGGTGACTGGATGGGTGAGTGGGTTAGTGAATAATGTAGTGTATATCATCATGTACTGGTAGGGGTGTAGAACTGATGAATGGGGCCCAGTGATTATACAAGAGGTCAACTTGATGGTTTTTCATTGCCTTCAGTCTTTCCAATGTAATGTGTTCTGATAATAGGTGGAGCCATCTGTGGAGAGGTTGTGTCTGTTTTTCCAGTCGCACAGAAAGATTTTCTTAGCGATTGTTAAGCCGATCAAAGTTGGTTGGTTGTGTGTGGCTGAGCGGCAGTTGAGCAAGCTATCAGTCATGGCAATGAAAGTTTTTTTTTTTTTTTTTCTAAATGGGTGTAGTGATAGTTCCTGGCATTCATATTGTTCAATGTCCAGCCATGGGTGTTGTTTTTGTTTTTTTCTCCCTGTAGGCAATTATTAATGTGTTGAAGATGGGTGGTGAGATGACAGACTCTGAATTTTGGGGCTGATAACCCTCCATGGTCTTTGGGTTTCTCTCGTGTGGATAGTTTACTATAACTATAACTATAGCATTCAACATACAATACAAAATGCTGAAGTAGCAGGAAATATCAGGGCTAAAAACGTTGATATGGAATATCTTGTATATTCTTTCTTCACAAAGGACCTCTGGCACCATCTGCTGGTGAGGACTGAAAGTGCACTGTCTCGTCCAACCCTGGCCAATCACATCTCAGCGCCCCAGCCCTGACCAATCAAATCTCTGGACTCCAGCCCTGACCAATCAGTGACCTGGAAACCCAAAGCTCCTTACTCACAGGAAGTTTGAGAAATTGTGAAATGTTCATTAACCTCGGATTTCACAGCATTATTACATTATTAATCCAAAAAATAATCAGAACAGCAGACACAATTAAAAGGCCCAGTATGAAGGTTTTTTACTGAAAATGAATCATGCAAAACATGCAGAGACAACACATGATTATTTAAAAAGAAGTCAAAGCCTATCTTAAAAAGAGATGAAATCTTACCAGAATGTTTGTGCATCAAAAAAATATATATATATATAAATATATATATATAATCAAATAGGCCCTTGTCCTTATCTTTGAACACAAGAACTTGCATTACAAATGTGTAGGAAGCTCCCAAATCCAAAATAATTTATTTTCAATTTTGTTAAAAGTGTCTTTAAAACAAGTTCATATGTTACTCAATATTATCGTATCAGACAACATTGTTAGTTGTCTCCAGGCAATCTTTTCAATGTGCTCTTAGTCATTGTGTTGAATGGAATTTGAATCATATTTGGAGTATTTGGAGCGTGAAAACAACCTGTTGTGACAGCCAGTCACCACAGATGTCACAAAATCCACCAAAACAATTAAAATTAAGGATGTTTTAACTTTCTGGAGGTTTAAAAATATAATAAGTTTACTTTTAGAAAAAGCTCTTGATAGGCCTAGGCCAGGGGTCGGCAACCCTGGTCCTGGAGAGCCGCAGGGTTTGCTGGTTTTTGTTTTCGCCTTAACGCCAGCAACTGATTCATACCCAAAAAACAAGGTGAGGCCAGTTAACTAATCAACTGCTTTAATTGAGCAATTAAGTGCTGAGTAACAACAAAAACCAGCACACCCTGCGGCTCTCCAGGACCAGGGTTGCCGACCCCTGGCCTAGACAGTTTTCCTGCACAATGCAGGATATTTCTATATTAGATACAGGGTTGGGGGGTGCGGCGGGCAGCCTGTCGGGGCCGTCATGGCCCTGTCTCGTTCGGAGACCGGGGCCCCTCCTCCCAATAGTTCTGGAACAACAGGCGGTCTCTTCCCATTAACACAGGTACGGGCAGATTTGGTACTACTCCCGCTCTTACCGAGTGCGTCCCCCGTGGGGTGATTAGGTCCACCCACACCGTGGGGTATCTCCTGGTGTCCCCATGGATACACGCCACAGCCACCTCTTCACCCCTCTTTTCTCCCGCAAAGTCTGGTCACAGCGGGGTGATGGCGCTGCCCGAGTCGAGCACTGCTTCAGTGTCCCAGCCTCCGACTCGTACTGGAATCTGGGGCCTCTGTACTCTGGTGCGCCCAGCAGGTGGTCAGGTACAGGCAGGGGTGCGCTGGGCTGCTCGCACCACTGGCGGTGGGCATGGACAGCTCCCTCCCAGGGCAGTTCCTGGCTAGATGCCTCTCCTCTCCGCAGTTGTAGCATCTCCACTTTCTGGGTTATCTGATGATTTTCGAGGAGGCCCACTAGGAGGTCTACAGAGGCGGGTCCCACCTGGGCTATGTATTGTTTGGCGTCCTTCGGTAGGGCGCGGGTGCATCGGTCCAACACCACCCTCTCCACCAGGGGTGGCCCCTCTCCCTCGGCCAGCCAGCTCCTGGTCAGGCGGGTCAGGATGGCGATTTGGGACTGGGCAGGCTGGGAGGCGTCATAGGACCATTCATGGTATCGCTGGGCTCGTGCGGGTAGGCTGAACCCATATCGGGCCAGGATGGCTCTCCTCAACTGGAGGTAGTCGGTGGTGTCAGCCATGGCCATATCCCAGTAGGCCTGTTGGGCCTCCCCTGTCAAGAAGGGGGCTAGTATGGCCGCCCAGTCTGCCGGCGGCCATTCTTCACGTTGAGCTGTGCAATCAAACACATGGAGGTACGCCTCAACGTCATCGTCGCCCGTCATCTTCATCAATACGAAGGGGGGTTTGTCTCGAGATAGGCGACAGAGTTCGACCACAGCCTCTCTTCTCTGGACAGCCTGGTCTGCCGGTGGAGCCTGGTCGAGTCTGTACTTTGTCAAAGTTTTCCTGAGTTTATATTTCTTCACTGTGTCAGATAATCTGCCACAGTGTATTGTCTTTTTAGGGCCAGATATCATTATAATTTATTTTGATTTTGTGTTTGAATATTCCAGTAAGTAAAGTAATTTAGATTTTGTTGCTTCATAATTTGGTTGATTCTAATTGGTTAATTTGGTATGGAGCTGTCCTGAGGCTGGATGGTGTTAGTGGGGGTTCGTGAACTGACCAGGACTTCAGGACCAGCTGGTTGAGGGGACTCTTCTCTGGGCTCAGCTCTTGGAATTGCAAGCTTTGTAATGGTATGAGTGGGGGTCGCTGTTTTTTAAATGTTTCCAAAATGGTATTGCCCTCTTTTGTATTTTGATTAATAATGGATATTGGCCTAATTCTGCCCTGCATGCATTGTTTGCCGTTTTTCGTTTTATTTGTAAGATGTCCTTACAAAGCAAAATCTTGCTTTGAAAGTGAACCCCACACTTCACTGCCATATAGGGCAATTGGTTCAATTACAGAATCAAATATTTTTAGCCAACTTCTAATTGGGATTTCAATGCTGATCTTTTTGTTTTTGGCATAGAATTCCCTGTGTGCCTTCTCTTTCAGTTCATTCATTGCCATGTTGAAATGTCCTGAATGTTTTATGTTCAGGCCTCAATAGTTGTAGTTGTGCAGTGATCTCTGTGGTATGAGCAGCGATATGGGAGGAGAGACAAGGGGAGTCTGGGGGAAGGGAAGTTACCTGCTACCAGCTGTTTCAAAACATACCTTGATTTTCAATCTCAATATTGGTTAAGACATTCTGAGTATTGAGTATGCCTTCTGGCCTATTAGTAACCTCCCCACTGGTAAAACTCTCAACAAAGTTAAAAAAATATGTTTTGTGTTTTGGCTGAAGAGGTGCACATTGGCAGAAGATTGTGCTCTGCTAAAAAGAAGAAAATAAGTTAAATATGCTGGCAAAAAACTGGGAAAATAAGTTAGGGTTGCTTTCCAAAAGGAAGGAGGGAACAAGTGCGGACTCGAGGGGTTGTCGAGAACCCGGCCCTAGGCCCGCCTGATGAGAGATTGACAGAAGAGGGGTTAGGCAGGAATGCATTGTTATTTTTCAGTAAGATACTATATAAGGTAGGAATAAAGTAGAAAGATTATGGTGTTTGTGCCCATAATATTCTAGGAATAGTTACATTTATATCCCTGAAGGGGGAGCTATAGGATAAGGTAAAGGCCAAAGAGGATGGATATTTGAAGGGTGTATCTTGATATTAACATCTGGTGGAGAGGTGAATTAGAAAGAGCAAAAGGGGTTATATGAACCTTATGTGAATCAAGTAAATGCACCGGTATACGGTTAAAAGAATATAAAGCAATGTATGAGATTAGCAAACTGAAAGATGATATTTAACCTGTCAGCTGTATAACTCTATTCTTTTGATTATAATAAAGTATATCTGACTATAATCATATCTGAGAAAGGGTCTTTTAGAGGAATACAGTGAATACAGGAAATCATATAACAGCGTTTCATCACACCACTTCACGTCGAGACTGGGCTGGAAGTTCAGTAGAACTTACCAGTTCTCCAGGACGTTCGAAAGTACTTAAAGGAAAAGAGAGTTCGTCCCCGAGACACCTCATGGTGAGGTACTGCTCGTGGGAACGTGAGGTCTGAGCTCGGCAAGGGGTCCGTAGCTCGCAACAGGGTAACGTGACAAACGGCACGTTTAGCATTTAGCTAAAGTCTTCATGTCTTCCACTCAGCGAGCAAAACTGTCCTAAATCACTTCCCCGATCGCTCCTCTATAACATCCGCTTCACCGAACATGTGTAAGTGCCTTGCACATTAAATAATTATACCACAGTCGGGGTATTTACCCAGGTAAAGCAGGGTATTTACCCCGGTAAAGCAGGCGTACATACCCAGGTAAAGCAGGCAAGTATTTGGGAGGTTTATGTGAGGTTCAGTTTATCTTACCTGATACCCCTCACCAATCAGGTTCTCTTTCTAACTAGACACAAAAACCAGGACGTAATAAATTATTTGCACATTTTATTGATAAAGTAATGAACACCCAACAAATCGTTAGAAAGATAGATAGATAGGATAGGACTGGAGCTCCCTCAAACGGTTAGCCTCTCTGTTCCCCTCAGGCAGGTAGAGGCAGTTACTTGCTGTGTTGGGGTCCAGTGTGAGGTGACAGTAATCTGGAGGAGAAGGTTAAGATTCAATATGAGGACGGGTCCATCTAAAGCGCCCACCGTTCCACAGATGTTATCAGGGTACAGCATGATTTCAATAATGTTTCATGTGCATGTGCGTTTATGATCGTTTCAGAGGAAATGCACTCAAAGAAATACAGGCACTGGTTGTCATTGACTGCCTCTATAAGCAGAATTTGGGTGATTTCTGCCCACCAATGATGTGATCAGTAAGACTCACAGTTCCGGCTTGAGGAGCCAATTACAATCCCTTATTGGAGGGCGACAGAGCAGCTGAATGGTGGATGGTTACTCATTGATGCTTGAGTGTGTAAGCTTTAGTTCAACAGACACACACTACTAGATAGCAAACAAATGCACCCTCATCGAAAGCCTCAGGCTTAAAAGTGCAAACAGAAAATGGGACAGTCAAAATATTATGGGCCTTTCTAAAGGCTCTCACACCTCAGCATTCTCTTCCTGGTTTTCAGTATCAAAACGGCCACAAATTGTGACATACCTACATATTTTTAAAAAGTCCCTAACCCTGCACCCAGAGCACCCAACAGCCCAATGGTCAGCTCTCTGTGCTTAGGTTCACATGTAGCACCGTGATCCCAGAATTATGCAAAAATATAGAATGCAGGAAATCATTTGATTAACAGCTTAGACAAATAGCACTTTAAGTGTAAAATATGCATACTTTGACCAAAATGTATTACTTGGATAAATATGGAACACAAATCGAAAGCTCCAAGACGATATAAAAAAGCTCAAAAACACAAAAACTGTGCGTAGAGTAGAAGTTATTAGATATGATTTTATTAAAGTGAAGTAATGAGTACATTTAAGAGCGAGCACTCACACTGTAAGAAATCCTCTCTGGTCCTGAGCTCTACAATATGTACTTCTTTCACTGCAGGGACACAGAGAGAGAGAACGGGACATAAAGAAACATGCATAAGAAGGAGAGAGAAGATAAGAGAGAAATGTGGGGATGGAGGATAATGTTGACACTGAAATGGATTTCAGGTTTACACTAACTAAAAAAGGATTGTGCTCTGTCAAATGTAAAAACCTGATTCAGCCATTTTCAGCAGTTGCCCCTGGCAGACGTCCTCCAGTCGCTCTTTCAGCTCAGAGACAGATTTCCTCGCAGCCTCAAAAGAGATGTGTGGACTGACAGTGATGCTGGGTAAGTCTCCAGGTCCAGGAGGGACACAGAGAGACTGACAGCTCTGCAGACAGACAGACAGACAGGCAGACAGAGAACAGTCTCAGTACAGATTCCTGTGCAGATACCAGGAGCAGATCTTTGTAAATGAGGAACACACCTCACCATGTATGTACAGTGTACATGTACAGACTGTCAGAGAGCCAGTGATGTTACCTGGAGGAAATGGATGTGATCCTCTGTGTGTGAAAGGTGCTTCAGCTCAGCGTCTCTCCTCCTCAGCTCAGCAATCTCCTGCTCCTGTCGCTCCAGGAGTCCTTCAGCCCGACTCACTTCAGCCTTCTCCTGATCTCTGCTATTTAAGGCAGAGTTACGTTTTGTTCCTCCAATTGTTTTCTCTGAAACTGTGTGAGAGAGAGAGGGAGGGACTCCCTGGTTCTGCCCACAGCTGCAGGAGGAGTGGTGTTGGACTGAGGCCAGGCTGAGCAGAGCAGGGACTGTAGAGAGAGAGCAGACTTTCTGCAGCTCATAAAACTCATATAACACACCTCCCAGGGTGCATGGACTTTTGTTATAGAGAGATCCACCATGTTTTTTAAAGAGAAGGTCAATTGATCCACAGCTGGAATATGTTTGATAAAAACTACACATTCCGCTGTGTGGTTCTGGTTAGTGTGTCTCAGATCTCTCTGGATTTCACTGTGTGGTTCAGGACAAATCTGTCTTACCACCCTAACTCACATAATCCGGGGGGTTGGGTGTTTTGCTCAGGGACACTTCGACACACCCAGGGAGTGGGATCCGACCGCTCTTACCGCCTGAGCCAATGTCACCCG
This sequence comes from Conger conger, assembly GCF_963514075.1. Classification (NCBI taxonomy): domain Eukaryota; kingdom Metazoa; phylum Chordata; class Actinopteri; order Anguilliformes; family Congridae; genus Conger; species Conger conger. The sequence goes on along the minus strand of NC_083763.1, from coordinate 77,034,322 downwards.
CTTTTAGATACATTGCTCCATCCACCTGGAATAATTGACAAAAATAATCTTAAAGCTGGATTCTCTTGCGACTCTGGGCAGTGTCGGAGAACTCATAAATGATCTGTACTAATTGTTTTAAACAATTTTTTTTTGTTATTTCTTTTTTGTTATTACATATTCAATGAGTGTATTATATTTTAATTGTAAAGTCAGCACACTTGTAAAAGAGTCAATGTGTACGCTCAATGTGTATATAAGTTGATTGATAAGCATTAAGTTTTGTTTCTCTGAAACAAAACTTCAATATTGTTTCATTGTTCAATATTGTTTCTCTGAAACTGCATGACAGAGAGAAGGAGGGACTCCCTGGTTCAGAGAGACAGACCAGACCAGACCAGAGAGACACATATTTAGACAGATATTTCTGAAGGCACACGATGATGACTGAAGGCGTGCCACCATTATCTGCTGGAACTGAACACAGTCCCTCCCACCACAAACACACCTGAAAATCCGGTAGTTGGTTGGTTTTCTTTTTTCTTTCGGGCTCGTGTGAGCCGGTCAGTGGTGGGCCGTCAGGGCCAGCAAGGCCTTCTCTGCAGGCCTAAACACTATCAGAAGCACTGACCTACATTTACAACCTAAAATCTAATTTTTTGTTCCAGGTAATTGTATTAATTTATTCCCAACAGTCTATTCTCTTCATTTTGTAGCGTTTCTCTTGGATGCATTTCTTCCAGTACGTGTATGTGGATGTTCGATTTTTGTCTAAACAGATTTCAGCCTCGATGTGCTGCCATGTCAATCTAATCTGCCCAGGGCCTTCAAAATCAGTAGTGCTGGCCGATGCAATCTAGACTATATTAGCGATTGACTGTTTCTTTAACCTTTAACCTCGCCATGACGAATGTCAGCATTTTTCCATCCTCTGATTGGTTGGTCAGAGCAAAACACACAGCCAAGTGCGACTAGCAAAGTCGATTATATATGTATACTATATGTCGCATATAGGCATATGTGCAGGAGATAAAGCAGAACACTCTCCCAGAACATGTGCTTGTCATGATAAAAAATAATGAGGAGGAATTGCACCCGAAGGTCAAAGAATCTTTTTCAAAAGAAATGAAGGGCAACCAAATCGAAAATACCAAAGAAGCAGATGGCAATAAAAAAGCAGAAGGCAGGTGTAAAAAGAAAGACCTTGGATACCTCTTCATCGGATGATGAGTACCCATGCCTGGTTTGTACGGAGCCATTTGAGAACAGCCGTCCAGGAGAGGCTTGGGTCCAGTGTCTGAAATGCAAACAGTGGGCTCATGAAGAGTGCACCCCTGGCAAAGCAGTTTGTGTGTGCCAGAACTGTGATTCCGATGACGAGTCTGACTAGTGAAGTTTGAGACCTGACACAAAATTAGTTTGAATACTTGACATGTTTTATTTGACAGTTTGTTTGAAATTATTTTACAATGGGAATAATTTAATGGCCACATTCCAGGATTTATTCAAGTTCAATGATTAATCAACTTTTTCTGTGGCTGAATTTAATTTTTTATTTGAATAAAACAAATAAATAACACAAAACTAAATTGATTCATGTTTTATTTGCGGCAACATCCAGTGTCTTGCCCCAAATAGTGTGACAACTTACCCGCTCATGGGGCAACATGTCACGTGTTTACACTCACTATTTAAATGCCTATAAGTATGTACTGAAACAAGATATGAAAATGAAATGAATACAAAATATATGCCTGGGACTTTGCTCTTTCATTTGGTAAGCCCATAAATCGCAAGATATATAAAAGAGTGTAAAAAGTGTGACAACATGCCCCGGTCTCCCCAACTGAAACACTGTATGAAGATGATTGGCTTTCACCGTAATGTATTCATGTGATAACTTAGGATGTGTAATGGTATAAGAACAGACACCCTACCCTGTCTGCTAAAATCTAGAGTGTATTCTCACATTGGTGTGACGCATTCTCCGTGCTTTGTTTTGCTGCAGTATTAATAAAGTTTGTATTATTGTAGCTCTCCTTGCTGTAAAGAACTGGGTTCTTCTAAAGGGGAAGTCAGCAGGATCTCTAACTCGTTTCTGTCACAAAAGGGGCTGAGTCCCCCCAGTCCGGGACTGGAAAGGGATAATCCCTAAAATAAAGACCGCCTTCGGGAGGAGAAAGCGATACGAGATCCGAATAGTGAGGAAGGAGAAAGACTGAGCGGCAACCCCAAAGCAACGAGACCGAGACTTGGGCACACTACACCGGGTGTAGGGCGTGCCTATGCGTTGATGAACGCAACGGTCCGGGGCCGGAGATCTCTTAAGGCCTTAAGACTCATTTCAGGTTGGTACCTCTCTGTAATTGTTAAAATGGGGAATAGTTGCGGGAAGGAGCTAAATGTGGGCTGTGCTAAATTTACAGGACCCCTAAGAATAATGTGGAACCAACACGGACCACCAGCTGTGGAAGGTTTAAAAATTTGGCAGGAACATGGGTTTGCTTTAAATGGCACATTTTCAACACAGAGGTTAGAGGATGTTAGAAAGAATATGGAAAGTTGTTCTAAGAAAAGACATTTTTGTAAAAAAAAAAAAAAAAAAAAAAAAAAAAAAAAAAGGAGTTAAGGGAACTTGAGTTATGGGACAAGAGGTGCGTGAAAGGCAGGCGAGACAACAAAGGAATAATGACAAAAAAAGGGGAAACTCAGCCTCCGTCATATTTTTCAGTTGGGGCGAGTGGGAAAAGCACACCCTGTTTATATCCCTCACTAACCATGTTAAAACATTCCGAGGTTGACCCGGACCTGGACTGCCCGGTGCCCCGTCCACCTCCTCACGCACCTTCACCGCACCAGCCAGCCCCCGGTCCCCAACACCCCGACGAGACCGCCTGCTCCAGCCCTGACTCTGCCATCGCCACCACGCCTACAGACTCCTGGAAGAGGGATCCCTCAGCCACCAACATTGACACCCTCCACCAGCCCCAGGATCACCCTGTGGGATCAACCAGGCACCGAACCCTCCACGGACCACACCAGGTCGGGATTACCGTATCAGCCACGGAAAAACTACCTGTGCGCAATACCAAACTGTCAGTTCCCTGCCACAGGAACTGCAGCAGACGGAGCCCCTGTCTGTGCCTCACACACCGCAGAGGCATGGGAACGCCAGTATGGATTAAAAGACATTCCAGAAGGAGAATGGAACAAAGAACCATATCAGGGTGATCCCGAAGGGTGGTACGGACCTAAACCTGATGGTCCTCCCCGCCCCCAGTTGACAATGGGACAGTTTCCGATGGTAGAATGTCCGGACCCCCATCAACCGGGGCAGGTACAATTGGTGTAACAGCTCTATACTAGGGACAAACTATGGGCAATCTGCACGGAACTGCCGAACCCAAGTCATACCGGGGGAGAAACTTTCTATCACTAATTGATGGAAATAATAGTGTGCTAAACCTAGCAGTAATGATCTGGAAGGCATCATGTGCATGCACTTGGGCACCAGGTGGGGAAAGGTGAGAGACAGAGCTGGAGTACCGGGCGCTGGAGGGCAAGTGGCTGCCTTCGACCCTACCGTCATCTATAACCCAGCAGCAGGATCCCCATATGGCTTACAGACTGCGGCTTTGAGGGCAGCTCTCGCACATGTTTTTCCCACTCACCTGGATACAGGTAAACTAGCCAGAACCGTGCAAACACCCGAAGAAACAGTGGAAGAATATGAAGACAGGCTGCAGTGTTATGGAACTGCATGGAGGACTGCTGAAGCCCCAACCATTCCCGGGAGTGCAAAACACACCATACGAGTCGTATCTCAGTCAGCACTTCATGAACGGGCTGAGACCCAGCCTACAGGCAGCGATACAACAGACTCTTGTGTGATGGCAGCATGCCCGCCTGGATGACCTACGACGCCATGCACATCATGCGGAAAATAATGAAAGAGAAAAGAAAGAAAAAGACAGAAAACAAAATCAGACGCAAATGGTATAAGTGACTGACCTCCAACTCAAATAGCTGAAGAGTCAGCAGCCAGCTAGAGGAAGAGGCCGAGGACGTGGAAGGGGGAGAGGAAGAGGGGCTGGAAGAAGCGGTGACAGAAACGGCCCTTGTTATGTCTGCGGAGAAGAAGGACATTGGGCACGAGACTGTCCCAGGAAATACAAAGGGCAGGGCGGAGGAGACCAAAGACTGGACGAAAGAGGCGAGCAAGAATGGCAACACGCTCCACAGGGCCAGGGCACAGGGAGGAATCATCCTGATCAGTTTGACGAACAAGATTGAAGGTGCGAGGGGAAAGGTGGATGGAGCATGCGGCAGACGGGTGAGTCCACATTAATGTTGATAAAATGCAAACCAGGAGATTTACCAAATTGGACATTAAATGTAAATGGGAAGGACATGACCTTCATGGTCGATTCTGGGGCCGGGGTGTTGCGCAGCCAGCCACCTCTGGAAGAGGCATAAATACCGTAAATGCGGGGGGGGGCAGTTCTGTTTATGAAAATTTCACTGAGCCGCTGCCTTCCGTTAGTGAAAACACCACTACCCATCATTCTTTCTTATTTTCCGAAAAACATGTCCAGTAAACCTATTAGGAAGAGATTTGATTCAACTTTTTAATATTTGTATAATTGGTACAAACGGAGAAATGGTTGTTACACAAGGGACAAAGCCCATAAATGGATTCATGCAGGGGGATCACAGAGCCACCGGCAGGGCAGCCGCGGGTCTAAAGAACGAAGCAATACAGAGGAGAAGGAGATATTGTGAAGCGCCAGGGGATGAGATGTCGTCAGACAAACTGCATGTAACAATAAAGGTAACAGAGCAGGAAGATTGGGGGTTCTTGGGTAAGCTAGGAGATGGCCAAGTGTATATAGGAGATCTCTATATGGGGCCACAAGCTACCGCATTTTCTGTAAATTTGACAAATCGCTGTTTTGTGAGCCAGGAAGTGTTCCACACATTTCGATTGAAAATAATTCTGATTGGGCATGGGAAGACCTGGGCCCTTGGGTGGCTCAGTGTCAGAACACCACAGATTGGGAAAACAAAGGGTGGGGCCAATATTCACCCTCCCTTCAGGTACGTTGAGTCTCAGTAAGAGAATACATACCTGTTTTTCCGCAGTTGTTAAAAGGAGGGAAAGGCCCTACGACAGGCACCTCCCTGTTTCTCAATGCCTCAGAAAGGGAAACACTCCTGGCACAGGCCCCAGAACAACTCTGGACCACAAATACAGCATCAGCGGGATTATTGGCAGGTGCCAAACCGCTGGAAGTCTCCCCAAAGTCATCTTACAGGCCATGCAAACGGCAATATCCTCTTCGACCAGAGGCCGAGGAGGGTATTATGCAAGCATTTGAAGAACTATTAAAAGAAGGAATTATTGTGCCGTGTACAGGTTCCATTACATTACGTGGCATTTAGCAGAAGCTCTTATCCAGAGCGACGTACAACAAACTTGGTTCCCCAAGTAACACGCCTATACTGCCAGTAGTAGTACGGTTGAATATTGTGTGGAATTGAATAAGGCACTGCGATTTGTCTCAGAGCAGGTGAAAGCAGCACAACCAACCGTACGAGATGAACCTGGACACCAGCTGAGACCAGGAGACTGAGTGAACCTGGACACCAGCTGAGACCAGGAGACTGGGTGAACCTGGACACCAGCTGAGACCAGGAGACTGGGTGAACCAGGACACCAGCTGAGACCAGGAGACTGAGTGAACCTGGACACCAGCTGAGACCAGGAGACTGGGTGAACCAGGACACCAGCTGAGACCAGGAGACTGAGTGAACCTGGACACCAGCTGAAACCAGGAGACTGGGTGAACCTGGACACCAGCTAAAACCAGGAGACTGGGTGAACCTGGACACCAGCTGAGACCAGGAGACTGGGTGAACCTGGACACCAGCTGAGACCAGGAGACTGGGTGAACCAGGACACCAGCTGAGACCAGGAGACTGAGTGAACCTGGACACCAGCTGAAACCAGGAGACTGGGTGAACCTGGACACCAGCTAAAACCAGGAGACTGGGTGAACCTGGACACCAGCTGAGACCAGGAGACTGGGTGAACCTGGACACCAGCTGAGACCAGGAGACTGGGTGAACCTGGACACCAGCTGAGACCAGGAGACTGGGTGAACCTGGACACCAGCTGAGACCAGGAGACTGGGTGAACCTGGACACCAGCTGGGACCAGGAGACTGGGTGAACCTGGACACCAGCTGAGACCAGGAGACTGAGTGAACCTGGACACCAGCTGAGACCAGGAGACTGAGTGAACCTGGACACCAGCTGAGACCAGGAGACTGGGTGAACCTGGACACCAGCTGAGACCAGGAGACTGGGTGAACCTGGACACCAGCTGAGACCAGGAGACTGGGTGAACCTGGACACCAGCCTAGACCAGGAGACTGGGTGAACCTGGACACCAGCTGAGACCAGGAGACTGGGTGAACCTGGACACCAGCTGGGACCAGGAGACTGGGTGAACCTGGACACCAGCTGAGACCAGGAGACTGAGTGAACCTGGACACCAGCTGAGACCAGGAGACTGAGTGAACCTGGACACCAGCTGAGACCAGGAGACTGGGTGAACCTGGACACCAGCTGAGACCAGGAGACTGGGTGAACCTGGACACCAGCTGAAACCAGGAGACTGGGTGAACCTGGACACCAGCTGAGACCAGGAGACTGGGTGAACCTGGACTCCAGCTGAGACCAGGAGACTGGGTGGTGGTGAAGGACTTCCAGAAGAAGAGGTGGTGCGAACCAAGGTGGCGTGGGCCATTCCAGATCCTGCTCACGACTCCATCCACAGTCCGGGTGACTGAACAAACATCTTGGATTCACGCCAGTCACTGCAAATTGTATTTTTCTGTGAACATGTTATCATTTATATGATAAAAGAAGGGATTGTGGGAGAAAAATATAATGTAACCTAGGATATATGTATCCCGATATGTACAATGCATATAGTTAGAAAACTGCTTAAAAGAATAAAATGTGCTTGTGACAGATAACCAGCAAAAATGTAAGGGAGGGGTGAGTGCTCTGCCACACCTTACGTCATATAGGCATACGTGCAGGAGATAAAGCGGAACACTCTCCCATGGTTGGGTGCGCTCATGTGCTTGTTATGATAAAAATAATGAGCCTAACCTGCCTAAGGAGGAAAGACGGATGATAAATGTAAGCTTTCTAGTTGCTGTAGCAGTGTGTTAATTGCAAAACAAATGTTACATGACTTAAAGGGCAGATGTGGGCCCAGGAGTACAACGTGTGATGGAAAAGTACTGAAACACTGTATGAAGATGATTGGCTTTCACCGTAATGTATTCATGTGATAACTGAGGATGTGTAATGGTATAATAATAGACACCCTGTCTGCTAAAATATAGTGTATTCTCACATTGGTGTGACGCATTCTCCGTGCTTTGTTTTGCTGCAGTATTAATAAAGTTTGTATTATTGTAGCTCTCCTTGCTGTGAAAGAACAGGAAAGGTTGCTTGAAAGACGTCTCTCCAAGGAATTTCCCCAACAACATCTGTGGCATCTCGCAGATCTCAGCTCGCAGGTCACACATTTTGTGAAACGAGCCCCAGCTCTTTTCAAAGAGAGCTGGCAGACAGGTCGGGATCTGGCAGCCCTCCTTTAGCTCCATCAGGCCCGCCATTTTTGGAAAGGTTACTATGACAGGCCCATACGTGCCGTTACACTGCAGGTGAACAGGCCAACATGTTCAGTTTCCCAAAAGTAGTCGATGCCACTGACTGCACTCACCAGTGTAGGGAACAGGATTAACCCAGCACTCACTCTGGCACACAGCAGTGTAGGGAACAGGATTAACCCAACATTCACTCTGGCACACAGCAGTGTAGGGAACAGGATTAACCCAGCACTCACTCTGATACACAACAATGAAGGGAACTTGATTAACCCCGCACTCACTCACTCTGACATACAGCAGTGTAGGGAACATGAATAACCCAGCAGTCACTCACTCTGACACATGAAATTGGTAAACGCAAATTCATGGAACCTTATTGTATTGCTTGAGGTACAGCAGGTCAGTGTGTGGAAGTGCACACAACCTCAGACTGGGGCAATGGTTCACCTTTCAGCACGACAATGACCTGGAACATACAGCCAAGACAATGCTGGAGTGGCTTTGGGACAAGTCTCTGACTCTGTGTTTCTGATACACACTGTAACCTCTACATGAATGTTTATCAGGTTCATACTCCTCATTTTACTGTACTATTTTATCCAGGGTCTAAACTGCGTGCTGATACATTCAGCGAGCAATTTATTAGGTAGACCTGTACACCAACTTGTTAATGCCAATATTTAATCAGCCAATCATGTGGCGGCAACTAAATACATACAAGCATGCAGACGTGGTCAAGAGGCTCAGCTGTTTTCAGACCAAATGTCAGAATGGGTAATAAATGTTATCTAAGTGACTTTGACTGTGGAATTGTCTATTCTTGACAATAATTATTTTTTTGAGAAGGTTTTTTTGGTTGAGTTGATCAATTAGTGGAGGTGGTAGAAGTGTGCTGTTAGATAGGTTGATTTTACCTTTTAGACAGTATTTCAGTTGTGAGTATTGCAGGAAGCTGCTACCCCCGATATCATACCTTTGTCTCAGTGACTCGTGTGGTATTAGTGAATGGTCTTCACAGAAGCATCTGTGATGTGTAATGCCTGATTTCCTCCATGAGTTGAATGTTAGAGGTTTATTTTTAATTTGGAAGTCAGGATTATGCCATACTGGTGTGAATTTATTTGGGATCAGCAGATGACCTCTGATTTGGTTGAGTTTTCACGAGTCACGGCAATTAAAGGTTTTGTTTTTTTAATTGTGTTTTCTAATTGACTTTGAGAGAAATGGGAGATCTAGTAGTGATAGATTGTTGGCATGCATATTGTTCAATGTCCAGCCATGGGTGTTGTTTTTGTTGGTCTCCCTGTAGGCAATTATTAATGTGTTGAAGATGGGTGGTGAGATGACAGACTCTGAATTTTGGGGCTGAAACCCTCCATGGTCTTTGGGTTTCTGTGGTGTGGATAGTTTACTATAACTATAACTATAGCATTCAACATACAATACAAAATGCTGAAGTAGCAGGAAATATCAGGGATAAAAACGCTGATATGGAATCTTGTATATTTTTTCATCTCAAAGGACCTCTCACACTTTCTGGCGCCATCTGCTGGTGAGGACCGAAAGTGCATCTTCTCCTCCAGCTCTTCCGGGATTCATGCTCCACCTGGAAGCTTGTGTGTCCAACCCTGACCAATCACATCTCAGCACCCCAGTCCTGACCAATCAAATCTCAGGATTCCTGCCCTGACCAATCAGTGACCTGGAAATCCAAAGCTCCTCCTTACTCACAGGAAGTTTGAGAATTGTGAAATGTTTGAATTTAGGTGCAGATAAAATCTGATAAAAATGTTTTATTAACCTCTGATTTCACAGCATTATCACATTACTAATACAAAATAGAAACAGAACAGCAGACGCAATTGAAAGGCCCAGTAGGAAGGTTTTTTACTGAAAATGAAACATGCAAAACATGCAGACAACACATAATAATTTAAAAAGAAGTCTATAAATTATATATAGAATATCTTAAAAAGAGATGAAAATCTTTCCAGAATGTTTGTGCATCAAAAGAAATATACATATTTATCAATAATCAAATAGGCCCTAGTCCTTATCTTTGTTGTACTGTTAGCAGTTGAAATAGAATTTTCCTCTTTGTTGTATACCACTCTGAATAAGAGCATCAGCCAAATGCCATTAATGCAAATTATTAATTACCTGAGGTCAGTAATTCCATACGTTAGGAGTTCAAATCATGAATGTCTTACAGGAGGAAATTTAAAAGTTAAAGTTAGTGTCAATAATGTCATAATTTCTGAATATTAAAACAATAACCTGATACCGTCTCACAATGGGTGAGACATTCCCACCATGTAGTAAAATGTTATTGACACACAAACAGGAACTTACATTATGAATGTGTAAGAAGCTCCCAAATCCAAAAAGCATCACTTTTCAAAAATAATTTATTTTCAATTTTGTTAAAAGCGTCTTTAAAACAGGTTTTCATATATTACCATGTCAGACAACATTGTTAGTTGTCTCTAGTATATTATATTCATAATAATACATTTTATTTGTGAAACGTTTTTCCCAAGCTCAAAGCACTGTACAGTACATTTCAAAAATAATAATAATTTTTTTTAAATTGATTAATAACAATACAAGAAGCAACACAAAAAGCAAGAGTAAAAACAAGACCAAGCTATAAAAACAATGTTTACAATGAACCAGCAGGGAGGAGAACCCCCAATGAGCAGAGAAATGCTATGTGTGATGACCAGTGTGATAGGCCTCCCTAAACAGACAGGTTTTAACTGTGTTCTGAAAGACTGGATGGATTCAGAAGTCCTGTTGCACCCAGGAAGGTCATTCCAGAGCCTGGGTGCTGCAGCACTGAACGCCCTGTACAGCGATGTAATACTTCTAAAGGCGTCTCAAAAATCATCCATTAAGCACTCCTAAATCATCAAAATGGAGTCACAACAGTGACTTCACCAAATCTTATTAAATCAGGTTTGTGAAGCTGCATATCAAGGTAAAACTCGGCCCTTGGTGTAATGAGCCAGCCCAATATTTCATTTAATTCATTTTCTATCTCATTTCATTGTTTTATCTCACTGTTTTTCCCTCTCTTTAATTACAGCTGATCTTCCCTTCACTTTCTGTCTCATCACATATCACACAGTTTTATAGAGGATCCATAATCATGAAGCCAAAACCCAGGATAGAGGGGCTGAGTGAATGTGGTCTGGACTCTGTGCAGGAGGGTCATTGTGTCAGAGACGCTGTAGAAGGACAGAGTTCCTGCCCTGTGATCCAGGTACACTCCTATTCTGGAGGAGGAGGGAGCAGTGATGTCAGTGCGCTCTTTATTGTGCCAGAAAGAGTAACCAGAGTGAGAGCAGCTCAAAGCCCAGGACTTGTCATTAAGTCCCAGAGCAGCGTCATCACCCGTTCCTTTCCTGCTGATGTCTTTATATGTCACTGCTATAGAAACCCTCCGAGTAACAGCGTCCAGACAGAGCCTCGGTGAACAGCACCTGGTTCCAGTAGTCAAATCTCTCTGGATGATCAGGATATGACTGGATCTCTTCCACACGGGTCACCTCTCTGTTCCCCTCAGACAGACGGAGCTTGTCATACGCTGTGTTGGGGTCCAGTGTGAGCCCATAGGAATCTGATGGAGGAGAAGAGAAGGGGGCTCCATTTGCATTGGTGAAATATCCAATACTTTCTTCATTGATGTCCTTACCCTCACATTTACATTTTAATTAGGGATAAAAGCATGAACGGCTGTTTTTGAACAATTTTTTATTTCTTTACAAAATGTGCAGCAGAAACTGTAGGTCCCAGAGGAATGAAACTGCAGGTATGTTCTTATCCTCCCCCTACTCAGGTTATCACAACTGCACCTAATCTGTGTCCTAGAATCTAAAATTCTGTCATCTGATTCCTTGGGTCATACTGAACAAAATGCATATTCCCAATTTAATATTCTCCAGGCAGATTTTTCCGCTATTTAAAATTTGTTTTGGGGATATGGTGAGAATTTGGCCCATCTCCAACTAATTTGGCTAGAAACAATCTGCAGAGACAGAACCTCAATAATGACCAAATCTCTTTTTATTGATTTGTCCTTTAATATAGCAGACCATAATATTTTAAAGCAGAAGCTTTTTAACATACTCATGTTGTTTTCAAACTGAATGGTGTTTAGTGGCCCCTCTTGAGGGAAAGGTTATTGAGAGCGTTCATTTTCATTGACCATTCTCTTACTTTGAAGCCATGTGTACTGTAACTGGTGTAGAAATTGAGGCTTAATTTTAGTTTTTAGTTATTTTCAGAAATAAGCCGTGTTTTTCTTTTAAGATGAAAAAGAGACTGCCACCTTTCTGCCTGTGCTGGACTATGGTGATCTCTTATATATGCACACTTCTGCTCAATCTCTTCACACGCTGGATTTAGAACAAACTGCAAAGCCTTGACTCACCATTGTGAGCTATACTCTCGGGTAGGATGTCCAGCTTTGGCAACAACTTGAACATTGGTATACTTTTGTGTCCAGTGTCCCACGAGAAAAAAGGGAATTTATGTATTCTGTCCCTTTGGACTGCAAAATGACTTAAAGCTTAATGCTTTGATATGGTTGAATGCTTTTAAATCCACTACAAAAGAACTGTACGTGAAATTGATAGGATGTCAGTGTTTACACAGATTTTTTGTTTTGCTTTTATTGCACTTGCTGTTGATTGTTTTATATTGTAGTGTTATTGGTTTGTTGTACTGTTTTGTGTTATTTGAAAGTGGTTTCAACATTTAATATTTTCACCCACTATGATGATGGTAATTCTTGTTTTATTACTATATATTCATATTTTACTGACTGAAGGACACATATTATCATATACAGTGCAGTCTGTATGTATTCCAACAATTTCTGTTCTTTTGGCTCTTTATTTACATCCATAATAGGTGACATGGGCGACATGGCTCAGGCGGTAAGAGCAGTCGTCTCATTGGCTCAGGCAGTAAGAGCAGTCGTCTCATTGGCTCAGGCAGTAAGAGCAGTCGTCTCATTGGCTCAGGCAGTAAGAGCAGTCGTCTGGCAGTCGGAGGGTTGCCGGTTCGATCCCCCGCCCGGGCTGTGTAGAAGTGTCCCTGAGCAAGACACCTAACCCCAAAATGCTCCTGACGAGCTGGTCAGTGCCTTGCATGGCAGCCAATCGCCATCGGTGTGTGTATGAATGGGTGAATGAGAAGCATCAATTGTACAGCGCTTTGGATAAAGGCGCTATATAAATGCCAACCATTTACCATTTAGCTGATGAGTTTAGGAATCACCATTTGTATACAAAGTCCTCTCATTTTAAGGGACCAAAAGTAAATGGATGGTTGGGTTTTCAGCGGATTCTGAATAGTCAGGTGTATTCAATCGCTTCTTTAGTGCAGGTATATGAAAGCTTTGAGTATCTAGTCTTGATTCTAGGCTTCTGAGTGCCTTTGCAGTCACCTCATTGGTGTTTGCCAACATGAGGCCCTGAGTTGTGCCAATGACAGTGGAAGGAAGCCATTATGAGGCTGAGAAATAAGAAAATAACCGTCAGGCTGAACAATAGGCTTTCCAAAATAAACAGCTGGGAACATCCTTAAGAAAGACAGCACTGCTGAGCTCAGTATTTGCAAAGAGGCTGGTAGGCCAAGGAAGACCGACAGTTCACATTCTCACCATAATGAAGAAAAACCCCCAAACACCAGGTGGACAGATCAGAAACCCTCCTCAGGAAGCAGGACTGGATGTGTCAGTGACTACTCTCCACAGAAGAAGAAATGCCACAGGCTGATTCCGTGCCGAACCTTTATGATTTGCTCCACGTTTTGCTCTAATTATATGTAGTATAGGCACACACATGCAGTTCTTCCAAAACGCAGTTGTTTTGCATCATGGGGAGAATTGTGTTTTGTGTGTGTAATTTATTAATGTGGCAAGGTCTGCCATGTCTTGTAAGGTGTCGGCATCACTAGTTTTTTCTCTCTCTCTTGTATGGGAAAGGGCCTGCTGGTGCGAGTCTGGTGCGTTTATCTATCATTTTAAATGTGTAAAAATGTTTGCCGTGTAAATCTTTCTGTTAAATTGTTGTTGTTGTTAGATGCACTACATAGATGCACATAGTTTAAATATGACTATATTGTTTATGGAGGTTCAGCTGGGGGAGGAGCTACTTAAAGTGCCGAGTTTAGAGTTCCTGAGGATTAGTCCACTCAACCCACAGAGCAAATGAGCTCCTGAAGATTAGTCCACTCAACCCACAGAGCAAATGAGCTCCTGAAGATTAGTCCACTCAACCCACAGAGCAAATGAGCTCCTGAAGATTAGTCCACTCAACCCACAGAGCAAATGAGCTCCTGAAGATTAGTCCACTCAACCCACAGAGCAAATGAGCTCCTGAAGATTAGTCCACTCAACCCACAGAGCAAATGAGCCCCTGAAGATTAGTCCACTCAACCCACAGAGCAAATGTGAACATTGGGCCTTGAAAGCAGAGTCAAATTTTGCACCTTGCTGCATTCTCACTTTATTTTATTTTTGCATGAACAGTCACCGACCACTTTATTAGGTATTAATTAGACTTATTAAACTTCTACTGCTGTAGCCTATCCACTTCGAGTTATGATGTGTTGTGGGTTCAAAGATGCTCTTCTGCATGCCACTGTTATGATGTGTGGTTACTTGCATTACTGTCACCTTCCTGTCAGCTTTGACCAGCCTGGCTTTTCTCCTCTGATGTCTCTCATTAACAAGGCCTTTCTGTCTGCTGAACTGCTGTTTTTGTTTTTTGCACCATTGTTTGCAAACTCTAGAGTGTGCAAGTGTGTCCCAGGAGATCAGCAGTTTCTGAGATACTCAAACCACCCTGTCTGCTACCAACAATCATTCCACGGTCAAAGTCACTTGGATCACATTTTATCCCCATTCTGATGGGTGATGTGAACAGTAACTGAAGCTCCTGACCCGTATCTACATGATTTTATGCATTGCATTGCTGCCACACATCTGGCTGATTAGATAATCACATGAATATGTAGGTGTAATAAAATAAAAATGTTCTAACACCTGATGTCGTTTAATGTATAGTTTTGTTCACTGTAAATATTGGCACTTCAGTTTGGAGAACCTGCACTTGAAAAAAAAGAAGCTTCACCATGTTCTTCACTCCTTGCTGCCGTCATGAATTCTGTAGTCTACAGATCTGCTCAAGTTCAATCAAACTCCTTCACACTCATTGGAGGGTGCATCAAGACAGGCTCCAAAGGCAATCAAAAGCCAAGAATCAAAATACTGAAGGCTCTCTTATGCCTTCACAAAGGAAGCAATTGAATATACCTAACTATTCAGAAGCAGTTGAGAAGCCAACTGTCCAATTACTTTTGGTCCATAAAAAAGAAGGGGGGGGGGGGGCTATGTATGAAAAGGAATGTAATTCCTACACACATCACCGGATATTGATGCTAAAACCCTCAAAGTAAAGGGGCAGTCTGCACTTTAACTTCATATTCATTGTTTCATTTCAAATTATGATTTCTTTTCATAATGTTCTGTTGCCAAAAGAACTGAAACTCTACCAGCTGTCCAAGTACATACGCGATGTACTGTGTGATCTGTTTGTTTAATACCAGGATGACTGCAGCTGAATTAACAGAGATCTGATGGAGGAGAAGATGTATGAGATCTCTAAAGCCAGCCAGTTATGAATATAGAAAATTATAAATTATAATCTACTTCTTCATATTCCCCCATAATCTCATGTTGCTTCATTCTTTGCATCGGGGCTGAAATACAGACTCACATTGTAAGAAGTCCTCTCTGGTCTTGGGCTCTTCAGGGCCAACAATATGGACTTCTCCCACTGTGGAGAGAGATCACAACGTGAGCTCTTAAAGATTACCTTCTTTTATCATTTCCCAGTGAAATATAATGCTAATTTCACAGTGGAAAAATATTGGTCACACTTTACAATAAGGCAGATGAAAATGGCATTAACATGAATTAACTGATATACTGTTGAAATACATGAAGGATCCAGCATCAGTATCAATCCCAGCTATTCTTCTAAAACTGAGCAGAGATGCAGTGAGATGAGACAAGATGGAAATGTTTTATGATAAAATACTGAGTTTGAGAGGATCTTCATTTGGCATCTCTGAAAGGAATCTTTCTAAACCTTGCAGTCTCCTCTCATCTCTCCACAGCAGCTTGCATCCTAGCAAGTAAAGACTGGAGATACTTTGTTCTCTGAAGCGTAAACAAAGCTGTGACTGAACAGGTTTATGGTCATACTCTCGCCAGATAGACTGCCTCATAACACACTGGGTGCTTTCAATGTCTCATCCCTACACATATTGTGGCTCATTTGGAGCTTCAACTGTCACTCCACACTGTGATATATAACCTGTGAGACAGACTGAAATGTCACTCACTCCTCTCATTAATAATATATAACCTGTGATAGTGCCTTTCATGATGTAAAAGTGAATCTCACCAGTGTGTTGTGTGCAGTGCCTAAACACACTTTCTGCTGCAGGGTTTGTCCACCAACCTTTTCCAGAAACTTTGACCAACTCCGCCTTGAAAACGTCCTCCAGTCGCTCTTTCAGTACAGAGACAGATTTCCTCACAGCCTCAAAAGAGACGTGTGGACTGACAGTGATGCTGGGTAAGTCTCCAGGTCCAGGAGGGACACAGAGAGACTGACAGCTCTGCAGACAGACACACAGACAGAGAACAGTCTCAGCACAGATTCCTGTGCAGATGCCAGAAGCAGATCTTTGTAAATGAGGAACACATCTCAGCATGTGTGTACAGTGTACATGTGCAGACTGTCAGAGAGCCAGTGATGTTACCTGGAGGAAATCAATGTGATCCTCTGTGTGTGAAAGCTGCTCCAGCTCAGCGTCTCTCCTCCTCAGCTCAGCAATCTCCTGCTCCAGTCGCTCCAGGAGTCCTTCAGCCCGACTCACTTCAGCCTTCTCCTGATCTCTGATCAGCTCTTTCACCTCAGAGCACCTTCTCTCAATGGAGCGGATCATCTCAGTAAAGATCCTCTCACTGTCCTCCACTGCTGCCTGTGCAGAGCTCTGTTAGGAGACACAGAGAGAGGAGGGCTGTACATTTTAACGAGGCCTTTCACTCAGCTCTTACTGGGACCCCAGACAGCCTGTTCCCCACAGTGTGGCTCAGTGGGATTGAGCCCCACAGGGCTGGAAAGTGGCCCAACCCTGGGCTCCTCACTGGCTGACTGGAGGAGAGCCCTGACTGAGCCCTGAAATGGCTCTTCCAGCAGCCAGCTGTTGTCTTCTCCTCTGGTCAGTACCCACCTTGAGTGACTGCACAGCCTGTCTCAGATCCTTCAGCTCCTTCTCTCTCTCCTGGATTCTCTGCTGGAATTTACTCTGTGTCGCCCCCAGCTGCTTCTGTGGATAGATTGATCATTTCTCCCCAGGTTTATTATGATAATTATATTGTATTATATCATATAACAATGTTGAACTACATTTTATCATTCAAAACGGTAAACTGGTAACAATTTACATGAATTAGCATTAACTAATGCAAATAACTCACAACTGAGTAATTCATCTATACCGCTTGGTTTAGGTATCTGTACATAATTAATTCATGTTATCAACTCCATTACTTCATGCCAATTCATACTAAAAAAAAAACTTCATGTATTTATTTTTGGTTTATTAATTATACATTCATCCTATGGCTTGCTAATGTGGAAATATCCAAGTAATTACTACATTAGATAAATGTTCTCAAATACATGAAACTGGATTTGTTACATTTGAAAAGTGAATTTCAATGAAAAGTCTATTTCATGCTTAAATTATGTATTCGTATATAATTAATTCATTTTAACAACCAAATAGGTAAACGCAAATTCATGGAACCTTATTGTATTGCTTGAGGTACAGAGGGTCAGTGTGTGGAAGTGTACTGGCCTCATAGCTAAAGCTTCTAAACTGTGTGAGTGGACTAGCTCCTCCAGCCGTGTTGATTCTCATTCAGGGAGTGAATATGGGGGTGAACAGAGCTGACTTGGGTTCACTTCCTGCTCTTACTGCTCCATCACTGTGGACTTCAGATCAGGGAATCATTGTGCTACTGAGTCCTTTTCAAATGTATAAATCATAGCTAAATATCAAGATAATATCTGTAATTACTGATAAAATAGCATGAGTGTCATGTGTAAGTTTCAGTCCTTACCTGTTTCTCAGTTCTTTCTGCTGCAGCTGAGACTGTATCATGGCCTCTGTGTTCATCCATTGTACACAGATAACAGATACACTGCTGATCAGTACGACAGTAAATCTTCAGTGGTTCGTCATGATGAGAGCAGATATTCTCCTGCAGGTTTCCAGTGACTTTGGCCAGTTTGTGCTTCTTAAAGGCAGGAGATTCATAGTGAGGCTGGAGGTGAGTTTCACAGTAAGAGGCCAGACACACCAGACAGGACTTAACGGCTTTGTGCTTTCTCCCAGTGCAGACATCACACGCCATGTCTCCAGGTCCAGCGTAACAGTGAGCAGGAGGAGCAGCTTGGAGTCCTGTCTTCTTCAGTTTCTCCACCACTTCAGCCAGCATGGTGTTTTTGCCCAGAACAGGCCTTGGGGTGAAGGTCTGTCGGCACTGGGGACAGCTATAGACACCAGTATGATCATCCTGATCCCAGCAGTCCTTAATACAGCCCATACAGTAACTGTGTCCACAGGGAATAGTCACCGGATTCTTCAGTAGATCCAGACAGATCGAACAGCTGAACTGGTCCTGATCCAGTAAAACGCCACCTTCAGCCATTTTACAAAAAAATGGCTAAAAAAAAACTGATGAGATCAGTTTTTATTCAGAAGGTAGTGTAGTTTCTCTGAATCGGCGTGTGAAAGAGATATTTCCTAGTTCTGAGCAGACCCACCTAGTTATTTGACGCAAACAGAGAGAGA
Source organism: Conger conger (assembly GCF_963514075.1). Classification (NCBI taxonomy): domain Eukaryota; kingdom Metazoa; phylum Chordata; class Actinopteri; order Anguilliformes; family Congridae; genus Conger; species Conger conger. The sequence continues at coordinate 77,015,705 of NC_083763.1, read as the reverse complement.
GTTTCGTTTTCTCTGAAACTGCGTGACAGAGAGCGGGAGGGACTCCCTGGCTCTCCACACAGCTGCAGGAGGAGTGGCGTTGGACTGAGCTGGCTCTCCCCACAGCTGCAGGAGGAGTGGCGTTGGACTGGCGCCAGGCTGAGGCCGAGGAGAGCCAGCTGAGCAGAGAGTGCAGGGCTCGTTTCAGAAAGAGATGAAAATGCATCCCTTGCAAATCGCAAATAAAACTGCGATGGCTAGAGACCTCTCGCAGAACCGATTTTTTCCACGGAAATACGGCGTGTCCTCTGGTAGTGCTGAAATCCAGAAGGAATCTTCCGTGATCACGCCCCCCCTTCAGATATGTACGGAGTTAATGAAATAGTTCATTTAATTGTAACCTTCTTGACAGAAATCACCTTCTCTCGTTTCAAGTGTCCCCTGACGTTGGGTACATACGTATATGCGGCTTATGCCTACGTGAAGTTTATTTTTAAACTACGAGTATACATTTTCACATGTTACAGTAGGGAAATTCACAAAACTCGGCCCATTTTAAGTATTGGCTACATACAGTGACGGGTAATAATACGTACGCATAGCCGATGGAATTTATTCTAAGAACTGTATACTTTAATTATTTTTAAAATAATTTCGTTCTGGAAAGTAATAATGAGAGTGCACTTTAAATAGCCTCCACTCTCTGGGATTTAGTTCAGAAAAGGCACTGACAGCTTTCCGCATCACCGTCAGCTTTCTTGGGCTTGTCAGATAAAGCAATGGAGTAAGCAAACCTTCCGTCCAGTTAAAGCGACGACGTATTGTAAATTCTGATTTCATTCAGATTCCCAAGCCCCAACACAGGCGTCAAGTGAAACTTCTACGTAGGCCTAGTACTTGGGCTCCCAAAAGTCCTTGGTGCGACTGATAGGCTAGTTTACAAATTCCCATCATCAAGGCACCGACTAAGAACGAACACACTTTTGTGTAGAAATGGGTAGGCTTCCACGCTGTAAACATCGCCCAACAAGTTGTATGTGATGGCAGTCACAGAGTAGGCTAGGCTATTATCTACCGTGGTTAATCTGGGAGCACGATACTGTACATTTTGAGTAACTGTGATTTGTGTCATCACTTTCCCACCGGCGATATTAAACCGATATTATTGCTGGATGGCTTCTAGGTGGCGTGTAGATTTAATTTGAATGTTGCAAATAGCAAAATGTCTAACATATCTATTAAGTATAGGCTATTAGGTTTGCCAGGGACACGTAATTGTCAAATGAAATAAATAATTAAATGGTTGGCCTTTATATAGCGCCTTTGTTGATGCTTCTCATGAACCCATTCATACACACACTCACACACCAACGATTTGGCGATTTGGCTGCCATGCAAGGCACCAACCAGCTTGTCAGGAACATTTTGGGCGCAGGTGTCTTGCTCAGGGACACTTTGACACACCCAAGGTGGGATCAAACCGGCAACCCTCCAACTGCCAGTCGACTGCTCTTACCGCCTGAGCCAATGTCGCCCCTCTATTTAAAATTGTGTTTTTATTTTATGTAGACCAATAATTCTAACTGCAATATAAATCCTTCCACTCCTCAGACACACATGGACAGCCCACAGAGCTTAGGAGTGTTGCTGTTGTAGGGAAGAATACATTTCCTGCTTCAGTGTTTTTGTAACCTAACACCTCAACCATACTCCCTTATCAAGGGGGTTAGAAACAAAGCCCAGCACCATCATTACATTACATTACATTATTGGCATTTTGGCAGACACTCTTTTCCAGAGCGATGTACAGCTGATTAGACTAAGCAGGAGACAATCCTCCCCTGGAGCAATGCTGGGTTAAGGGCCTTGCTCAAGGGCCCAACGGCTGTGCGGATCTTATTGTGGCTACCACCGGGATTAGAACCACCGACCTTGTGTGTTCCAGTCATTTACCTTAACCATTACGCTACAGGCCGCCCATCAGGCTGATTAACGGATTGGCTAGGTCAGGGGTCGGCAACCCTGGTCCTGGATAGCCGCAGGGTGTGCTGGCTTTCGTTGTTACTTGGCATTAATTGATCAATGAAAGCCGTTGATTGCACAGTTCTCACCTCACCTGGTTTCTTGGGTCTGAATCGGTTGCTTATTTTAAGGTGGAGACGAAAGCCAGCACACCCTGCGGCTCTCCAGGACCAGGGTTGCCGACCCCTGGCCTAGGTGAACACGCTTGCCACCTGTGTTCATGGCTTGCATTTGCGATTCTACATGAGACGCTCCAAAAAGAGCAGCAGACATCTATGGCATCTCGCAGATCTCAGCTCGCAGGTCACACATTTTGTGAAACGAGCCCCAGCTCTTTTCAAAGAGAGCTGGCAGACAGGTCAGGATCTGGCAGCCCTCCTTTAGCTCCATCAGGCCCGCCGTTTTTTGACAGGTTACTATGACAGGCCCATACGTGCCGTTACACTGCAGGTGAACCGGCCAACATCAACGCCCAAATAGCAGCAATGTTCAGTTTCCCAAAAGTAGTCGGTGCCACTGACTGCACTCACCAGTGTAGGGAACAGGATTAACCCAGCACTCACTCTGGCACACAGCAGTGTAGGGAACAGGATTAACCCAGCACTCACTCTGGCACACAGCAGTGTAGGGAACAGGATTAACCCAGCACTCACTCACTCTGACACACTGCAGTGTAGGGAATAGGATTAACCCAGTACTCCCTCAAACACACTGCAGTGTACAGGATTAACCCAGCACTCACTCACTGACACACTGCAGTGTAGGGGGAAACATCAACCCAGCACTCATTCTGACAAACAGCAGTGTAGGGAACAGGATTAACCCAGCACTCACTCACTGACACACAACAGTGTAGGGAACAGGATTAACCCAGCACTCACACACTGACACACAGCAGTGTAGGGAACAGGAGTAACCCAGCACTCACACACTGACACATTGCAGTGTAGGGGGAAACATCAACCCAGCACTCATTCTGACAAACAGCAGTGTAGGGAACAGGATTAACCCAGCACTCACACCTCTGCAGGGTTACAGCCAATGTAATATCACTCTTATCTTGATCTTCTAGCTCTTCCATGTTGCACTTGTTTAGCTGTCTTGATGTTGTTGCTCTTTATCATATCTCCAGTAATCACGCCGCATCTAGTTTATGACATGCGAAAGCTTGATGGACTTGGCCTACGCTTACCTTATGAACTAGACTGGATGTTCATGGCTATGGATAGCTGAGTCCATGGGAATTGTCCTTGGGTATGCACTCGCAGTACTTTCCTCTGGATAAATGTCTGCCAAATAAATATAATGTAAGGCAGTGGTGTCCAATCTTATCCTAAAAGGGCCGGCGTGGGTGCCGGTTTTTGTTTTAACCCAACAGTAACACACCTGATTATACTAATGAACTAATCATGGTCTTTAATCAAGACCTTGATGAGTAGAATCAGCTGTCTTAGTCCTGTGCTAAAACAACAACCTGCACACACACCGGCCCTTTCTGGATAAGATTGGACACCCCTGATGTAAGGCAATGGATGTCTCTGAAATCAGCCATCACACAACAACAGTGTACGTTTTAACTAGCTCTTTTAATGTGGAACTTATCTGGCATAGAACATTTCCAATGTGTTTCAGTTCAGTGGTCACGCTTTCAATGGATCTGACGAGGTCTCTCTGTGTCTGTAGGGCGGAGTCAGTGGGGACACGCCCACTTGTCTCCCCGGAGATGCTGCTGGGTCCTGCAGCACTGTGGCAAAAAGCAGAGCTTTGTAGTGCAAAAGCACACACCTTAATATTCTCAGCCATACTTCATAATTTTATTTAATTTTAATTTTATTTAATTTTCTTCCTTCAAAAGTTCGGCATGCTACTCCTCCCACAGCTTTGAGAAATCCCAGGCAAGATATATATCAAAACGACCGGAAAAGATGGGAAAGACTTTTCTCAAGTCTGCGACATCTCGTTTTCTTCCAAAATCCGAAAAACCGACCGATTTTTGCCCATAGGAATGAATGAGAATTCGTAAAAAAAAATCTCACAAATTGATCAAACCCACCCCTCTTTGGAGCCACACCACTTCGTCATACTTTGTCGCAGAAACGTGATTAAAGGTTTAAACGGGTCACAAGACTTTGAACTGTGTTGGTTTAAAGACACTTTTTGATATCTTCTACGGTTTTTACAAAATCACAGTTTATGTTTTATGAAATTTTTGAGATTTTCAGATTTTCAGCGTGGCTTTAGAGTGCGGTGACATCACCCACTCTAGCATTCAGCCCTTCTAAATTTTATCAAAAATATTCAAGACATTCTCATCTTACTCCCACAGGTTCTACTCTACAACAACAATTTATACATCAAAATGTAGAGAAACTTGTCCTCTCTCATTCAATGTTACTTCCATTGAGATAGGACTCACGGTTTTTTAATAAATCGCCCCAAAAGTGCAGAGAGTGCCGGATCCAGCTCTCATTGACTCCAATGTTATCTGAAGCGTCAACTGCCACGTAAAGTAGGCACAATATGGTGATTTATAAACTGTCACCGCTCCTGCATTTCAAATCCTACAGACACATCTCATAGATCGGAATCGCCATTGAAGTCTTGGGTCGCTCAAAATAAAAAAATAAATTAGATCTGACTTATACTTTTGAAGATACATGGATTTGTTCGGCACCAGCGCCAGTTAGCTTCACCACTAGCATTCAGGCCGTAAGCAGTTAAACATTTACACAAAGTTGTACACACAAACTGCCGCTACTCCTTCAACAAAACTGTTCATGTTTTCACCCTGTCACTCACATTCAAATATCTAAGAGATATGACGTATAGTTTTGGAAAGAGAAGCGTTTAAACCCGAGCATGTCAGAAAAAAAAGTTAGTTCCTACATCTCTAACCGACAGAGACTCACACACACACAGAACATGCACGAGCCCAGCACACTCAGCTCACTCAACCGCCCATCCCCCCCCTCTCTCTCTCTCTCAAATTCAAATTCAAATTCAAATTCAAATGGCTTTATTGGCATGAATTGTAATAAACCGTTGTTGCCAAAGCAGTACAATATACAATAATTGTTACAATAAATAAATAAATAATGAAAAATAAATAAATAAATAAATAAATAAAGAAAAAGTGGTCAAACAGCAACATCAACCATCAACAACAACAACAGCTAAATAAAAAATAAAAACAACAACAACAACGTATATTTAGTAAGTGATGGTGAGAGGTTATTATGTTAATTATATAATAAATACGTGAACGGATTATGGGACTATGTTACAGTGTTACAGTGTTAATTTTCTTTTCTCTTAGCTCGTGGCAAGCGCTCACATATTGTGCAGACAACTCTATAAGTTCTGGTGCTTCTCCCAGACATATGCTTAATCGTTCATCATATGTTTTGCTGTCATATGATGTGATGCTGGTTTTAACTTTCCCTAGGAAAGCCTCCCTTAGAGTTGCATATATGGGGCAGGAGAGGAGAAAGTGAGATTCAGTTTCTATTTCTCCGGATCCACAGTGTTTACATGTTCTCTCCTCTCTGGGCTTCCATTCCTTCCTATGGCGTCCCGTCTTTATTTCCAGGCTATGGTCACTGAGTCTGTACATTCTTAAGGTGCGTCTCTGTTTGGGGTTTTTTATATTAACAAGGTACTGTACTAAGGTGTATTTTCTATTCAATGACCGATAACATTCTAATTTGTTGGAGTTGTTTATTTCAGTCAGCCAATTTTCATTGTATTCATTTTTGTTTTTGTTATCTATTATTTTTAGTTGTGTTTTTGAAAGAGTATGGAGGGTGTTGTTTTGAAGATGGTAGGTTTCTTTTATATGTTTCAGGGGGTCTGTCTCGGGGCGGAGGCAGTTACTCATGAATGCTCTGTGCTGGTATGATTCAGGATCAGCCTGGGCTAGATGAGCCTGGAAGTTAATAGCCCTTTTGATCATGGGGAGGGACAGAGGGAATTTACCCAGCTCTGCTCTGCATGCATGGTTTGGGTTATTTCTATGGACCTTAAGGATGTCTTTACAGAATTCAAGATGAAGTTTTTCTATGGGAGTTTTGTCCCAAGATGCAGGTTTCTGGTTAAGTAATGGGCCCCACACCTCACTCCCATAGAGAAGAATGGGTTCAATTACACAGCTGAAAATTGTAAGCCAAATTTTAATTGGTGGATGGAATTTGTTCAGTGATCTTCTGATGGTATAGTAGGCCCTGCATGCTTTATCTGCCAATGCATTTATAGCTCTGTCAAATCTGCCAGAAGCACTGATGTATCACTCGTTTTAACCGCAGCATTCACAGCCTGTGACCGGAATAGAACCGGAAGTAGCCGAAGCTAGCGCTAGCCTTGGCTAGCTTCCCATGTTATCTGAGTGGTAAACTGCAGAGTAAAATAAATAAAATATGGCGATTTTTAAACTGCCACAACTCCTGCATTCTAAATCCTACCGACACATCTCATAGATCGATCTCGCCACTGAAGTCTCGGTTCACTCAAAATGATTTTTTTTTTAATGTGAGTTATAGTTTTCAAGATACAGCGATTTGTTTGACGTTAGCTTCGGTGCTAGCTTTCGTTAGCTTCGTTGCGCTAGCTTGCGTTAGCTTCGGCGCTAGCTTGCGTTAGCTTCGTCGCGCTAGTTAGCGTTAGCTTCGGCGCTAGCTAGCTTAACTAACTAACTGACGGTCTGACTAACTGATTAACTAAGTGACTGTTACTAACTGATTAACAAACTAACAAGTTAGCTGACTGACTGACTAACTAACTAGCTAGCTGACTGGCTAACTAGTTAGCTGACTGACTAACTAACTAACTAGCTAGCTGACTGGCTAACTAGTCAGCTGACTGGCTAACTAAGCTCAGCTGATTAGTGAACTGTCACTGTAATTTATATTTACCAAAACTAATGCAGTGTAATATTCTATAAAGTTTTTATTACTTTAGAGAGGTGTTGATTTGGTTGTTTGTTATCTGTAGTTTGTGATGCTGTTGAACTGTATGTATGTTCTGCCTCTGCCTAACACGTCTAACTAAGTAATTAATAAGAATAATTAACTAAATAACTAGCTAACTGACTGACTCCATCCTGTCCACACACAGCTGACTGGCTAACTAACTAGCTAGTTAGCTGACTGACTAACAAACTAGCCAGCTGACTGACTCCATCCTGTCCACATTATATGAAAATACCGAGGTTTTTAACCGTTTTATTTCTATGCCCATGTCTTAATGGTTGTGCTAACTGTAACAGGAGGGTGGGTGTGGTTGAGCAACCCATACTTAGCCAGACAACGCCACCTTGGGAATTGTACCCTTATACTGCCCAGACCACCCTAGCAACCACCCAGAACACCCTAGCAACCGCCCAGAACACCTTAGCAACCGCCCAGAACACCCTAGCAACTGCCTAGAACATGTGTATAGATGAGGATGTCTATTTTTGTGAGGACCAAATTTTGTTTTAGATCTGTATGTGTGTGTGTGTGTGTGTGTGTGTGGCCTATGAACTTATCATAAGGGCAAATACACACACACACACACACAAGTGTATAGATGAGGTTCTCCATTTTTGCGAGGACCAAATTGTGGGTTACATCTGCGTTTGTGTGAGGGATGGGCACCAGCAGCAGCACACTTAAAATTTCCCTGGAATTTTTTCTAGTTTCATTTATTATTCTTGTTATAAGTCTATGAACAGTCTGAGTAGCCTTCGGAACAACTGATTGCATTATGAACCAAACACTGATGGGTATGAATGTATTTCTGGCCATGAATGCTTATGAATGCTCAATGTTCATGAATTGCTGATTACATGACATTATTGGCATTTGGCAGACGCTCTTATCCAGAGTGACGTACAGTTGATGAGACTAAGCAGGAGACAATCCTCCCCTGGAGCAATGCAGGTTTAAGGGCCTTGCTCAAGGGCCCAACGGTTGTGATCTTATTGTGGCTACTCTGGGATTAGAACCACCGACCTTGTGGGTCCCAGTCATTTACCTTAACCACTACGCTACAGACCGCCCGGTGATTATGTGAAATCTATGATAAACCCATCACATGCCAGTGCTGATGTACATGAGGCTGGTTTCTACTGGGACTGGAGAGGAACAGGGGATGGTGGGGGAGTGTGGGATTTGTTGTTTCCAAAATAAAACAAACTTTAAAAATGAAAGAAGATGTCTTTATTCTGTCGAGACCAGAGTCCTGCAAAAGTCAAACTGCAAAGTCACAGCCTTCACTGCCCAGTGGAAAATGCCTCTTACACCAGCCTACGCTGGTCGATCTGTTTTAGGCCTCGTTTACAGAGCTTTTAGCAGCTCAAGCAGCTGGACACCAGCACACCAGCCGGTATAGTCAGCTAGTCCACCAGCTTGGCCATCAGTTTACTCTACCAGCTGGAGACCAGCTCTGACCAACACCAGTACGACCAGCTAAAACCATCTTAAACCAGCTTAGAATCCCAGCAACTCTTCACTGGAACTTTGAACAGGGAAGACCACAAGCTATGAGATTTTAACAAAAGAAAATGGCGAAAATAAAATGTCTATCCCACTGGTTTCTACAGTGTATTTAACTCTGTGTTTCTGATACAGTAACCTCTACATGAATATTTATCAGGTTCACACTTCTCATTTTACTGTGCTATGCTATCCAGTGTCTACACTGTGAGCTGATTACATTCAGCGAGCAATTTATTAGGCAGACCTGTACATCAACTTGTTAATGCCAATATTTAATCAGCCAATCATGTGGCAGCAACTAAATACATACAAGCATGCAGATGTGGTCAAGAGGCTCAGCTGTTTTTCAGATCAAATGTCAGAAAGGGTAATAAATGTCATCTAAGTGACTTTGACTGTGGAATGATTGTTGGTGCCAGACAGCGTGGTTTGAGTATCTCAGGAACGGCCAATCTCCTGAGATTTTCATGCAGAACAGTGTCTAGAGTTTACAGGGGAATGTGCAAAAAACAAAAAAGCTCCAGTGAGCGGCAGTTCTGCGTTCTAAGTCTACATAATAAAAACCTACCTGGGTGTAGTCCACCAGGGGCAATCTGCCTTCCTGATACCACAGTGTGTGTGTGCGTGTGAGGATCAGAGGGTCAGAGTCTCTCCCCCTGTGTGGCCCCTGTGTGGCCCCTGTGGGATCAGAGTCTCTCCCCCTGTGTGGCCCCTGTGGGTCAGAGTCTCTCCCCCCTGTGTGGCCCCTGTGTGGCTCCTGTGGGATCAGAGTCTCTCCCCCTGTGTGGCCGCTGTGGGATCAGAGTCTCTCCCCCTGTGTGGCCCCTGTGTGGCCCCTGTGGGATCAGAGTCTCTCCCCCTGTGTGGCCCCTGTGTGGCCCCTGTGGGTCAGAGTCTCTCCCCCCTGTGTGGCCCCCGTGGGTCAGAGTCTCTCCCCTTGTGTGGCCCCTGTGTGGCCCCTGTGGCTCAGAGTATCTCCCCTCTGTGTGGCCCAAGTGGGTCAGAGTCTCTCCCCCTGTGTGGCCCCTGTGGGATCAGAGTCTCTCCCCCTGTGTGGCCCCTGTGGGTCAGAGTCTCTCCCCCCTGTGTGGCCCCCGTGGGTCAGAGTCTCTCCCCTTGTGTGGCCCCTGTGTGGCCCCTGTGGCTCAGAGTATCTCCCCTCTGTGTGGCCCCTGTGGGATCAGAGTCTCTCTCCCTGTGTGGCCCCTGTGGGATCAGAGTCTCTCCCCCTGTGTGGCCCCTGTGGGTCAGTGTCTCCCCCTGTGTGGCCCCTGTGGATTAGTCTCTCCCCCTGTGTGGCCCCTGTGGGTCAGAGTCTCTCCCCCTCTGTGGCCCCTATGGGCTCAGAGTCTCTCCCCCTGTGTGGCCCCTGTGTGATCAGAGTCTCTCCCCCTGTGTGGCTCTTGTGTGGCTCCTGTGGGATGAGAGACTCTCCCACTGCACAGTCGCTTGTGTGTGTGAGACGCTACACAGAAGCCCATGCACTTTATTAGGAACACCTGTAACCATATTCATGCAATTATCTATCAACCTTCATAATGGGGAAAAAATGTGATCTCAGTGATTTCAACCACTGAGATCACAGTTGGTTTGGTTGGAATATTTCTGTAACTGCTGATCTCCTAAAATTTTCATGCACAACAGCTGAGAGCTGAGAAATCTGCAGAAATTGCGTGATGCAATTTCAATGGGGCGCACTTAATAATAGCAGCAATAGTCATTTTATCATGAAACACAATGAATAATAGTGTTATTATCGTGGTCTTTGAGGTTCCTCCCACAAGGAAGAGCACAGAAAGTTATGGGTTGTCTTCAGGAGGAATACCAGGCTATAGTGGAGTTTTCATCTGCAGTTGGACTGTGGATAGAGGGATTCACCAGCTGGATGGTGTTTGTTATTTTTGGGCATTCTTACAGGTGACTGGATGGGTGAGTGGGTTAGTGAATAATGTAGTGTATATCATCATGTACTGGTAGGGGTGTAGAACTGATGAATGGGGCCCAGTGATTATACAAGAGGTCAACTTGATGGTTTTTCATTGCCTTCAGTCTTTCCAATGTAATGTGTTCTGATAATAGGTGGAGCCATCTGTGGAGAGGTTGTGTCTGTTTTTCCAGTCGCACAGAAAGATTTTCTTAGCGATTGTTAAGCCGATCAAAGTTGGTTGTGTATGGCTGAGCGGCAGTTGAGCAAGCTATCAGTCATGGCAATTAAAGTTTTTTGTTTTTTTTTTCTAAATGGGTGTAGTGATAGTTCCTGGCATTCATATTGTTCAATGTCCAGCCATGGGTGTTGTTTTTGTTGGTCTCCCTGTAGGCAATTATTAATGTGTTGAAGATGGGTGGTGAGATGACAGACTCTGAATTTTGGGGCTGATAACCCTCCATGGTCTTTGGGTTTCTCTCGTGTGGATAGTTTACTATAACTATAACTATAGCATTCAACATACAATACAAAATGCTGAAGTAGCAGGAAATATCAGGGCTAAAAACGTTGATATGGAATATCTTGTATATTCTTTCTTCACAAAGGACCTCTGGCACCATCTGCTGGTGAGGACTGAAAGTGCACTGTCTCGTCCAACCCTGGCCAATCACATCTCAGCGCCCCAGCCCTGACCAATCAAATCTCTGGACTCCAGCCCTGACCAATCAGTGACCTGGAAACCCAAAGCTCCTTACTCACAGGAAGTTTGAGAAATTGTGAAATGTTCATTAACCTCGGATTTCACAGCATTATTACATTATTAATCAAAAAAATAATCAGAACAGCAGACACAATTAAAAGGCCCAGTATGAAGGTTTTTTACTGAAAATGAATCATGCAAAACATGCAGAGACAACACATGATTATTTAAAAAGAAGTCAAAGCCTATCTTAAAAAGAGATGAAATCTTACCAGAATGTTTGTGCATCAAAAAAAAATATATATATATAAATATATATATATAATCAAATAGGCCCTTGTCCTTATCTTTGAACACAAGAACTTGCATTACAAATGTGTAGGAAGCTCCCAAATCCAAAATAATTTATTTTCAATTTTGTTAAAAGTGTCTTTAAAACAAGTTCATATGTTACTCAATATTATCGTATCAGACAACATTGTTAGTTGTCTCCAGGCAATCTTTTCAATGTGCTCTTAGTCATTGTGTTGAATGGAATTTGAATCATATTTGGAGTATTTGGAGTGTGAAAACAACCTGTTGTGACAGCCAGTCACCACAGATGTCACAAAATCCACCAAAACAATAAAAATTAAGGATGTTTTAACTTTCTGGAGGTTTAAAAATATAATAAGTTTACTTTCAGAAAAAGCTCTTGATTGGCCTAGGCCAGGGGTCGGCAACCCTGGTCCTGGAGAGCCGCAGGGTTTGCTGGTTTTTGTTTTCGCCTTAACGCCAGCAACTGATTCATACCCAAAAAACAAGGTGAGGCCAGTTAACTAATCGACTGCTTTAATTGAGCAATTAAGTGCTGAGTAACAACAAAAACCAGCACACCCTGCGGCTCTCCAGGACCAGGGTTGCCGACCCCTGGCCTAGACAGTTTTCCTGCACAATGCAGGATATTTCTATATTAGATACAGGGTTGGGGGGTGCGGCGGGCAGCCTGTCGGGGCCGTCATGGCCCTGTCTCGTTCGGAGACCGGGGCCCCTCCTCCCAGTAGGTCTGGAACAACGGGCGGTCTCTTCCCATTAACACAGGTACGGGCAGATTTGGTACCACCCCCTGCTCTTACCGAGTGTGTCCCCCGTGGGGTGATTAGGTCCACCCACACCGTGGGGTATTTCCTGGTGTCCCCATGGATACACGCCACAGCCACCTCTTCACCCCTCTTTTCTCCAGCAAAGTCTGGTCACAGCGGGGTGATGGCGCTGCCCGAGTCGAGCACTGCTTCAGTGTCCCAGCCTCCGACTCGTACTGGAATCTGGGGCCTCTGTACTCTGGTGCGCCCAGCAGGTGGTCAGGTACAGGCAGGGGTGCGCTGGGCTGCTCGCACCACTGGCGGTGGGCCTGGACACCTCCTTCCCAGGGCAGTTCCTGACTAGATACCTCTCCTCTCCGCAGTTGTAGCATCTCCACTTTCTGGGTTATCTGATGATTTTCGAGGAGGCCCACTAGGAGTTCTACAGAGGCGGGTCCCACCTGGGCTATGTATTGTTTGGCGTCCTTCGGTAGGGCGCGGGTGCATCGGTCCAACACCACCCTCTCCACCAGGGGTGGCCCCTCTCCCTCGGCCAGCCAGCTCCTGGTCAGGCGGGTCAGGATGGCGATTTGGGACTGGGCAGGCTGGGAGGCGTCATAGGACCATTCGTGGTATCGCTGGGCTCGTGCGGGTAGGCTGAACCCATATCGGGCCAGGATGGCTCTCCTCAACTGGAGGTAGTCGGTGGTGTCAGCCATGGCCATATCCCAGTAGGCCTGTTGGGCCTCCCCTGTCAAGAAGGGGGCTAGTATGGCCGCCCAGTCTGCCGGCGGCCATTCTTCACGTTGAGCTGTGCAATCAAACACATGGAGGTACGCCTCAACGTCATCGTCGCCCGTCATCTTCATCAATACGAAGGGGGGTTTGTCTCGAGATAGGCGACAGAGTTCGACCACAGCCTCTCTTCTCTGGACAGCCTGGTCTGCCGGTGGAGCCTGGTCGAGTCTGTACTTTGTCAAAGTTTTCCTGAGTTTATATTTCTTCACTGTGTCAGATAATCTGCCACAGTGTATTGTCTTTTTAGGGCCAGATATCATTATAATTTATTTTGATTTTGTGTTTGAATATTCCAGTAAGTAAAGTAATTTAGATTTTGTTGCTTCATAATTTGGTTGATTCTAATTGGTTAATTTGGTATGGAGCTGTCCTGAGGCTGGATGGTGTTAGTGGGGGTTCGTGAACTGACCAGGACTTCAGGACCAGCTAGTTGAGGGGACTCTTCTCTGGGCTCAGCTCTTGGCATTGCAAGCTTTGTAATGGTATGAGTGGGGGTCGCTGTTTTTTAAATGTTTCCAAAATGGTATTGCCCTCTTTTGTATTTTGATTAATAATGGATATTGGCCTAATTCTGCCCTGCATGCATTGTTTGCCGTTTTTCGTTTTACTTGTAAGATGTCCTTACAAAGCAAAATCTTGCTTTGAAAGTGAACCCCACACTTCACTGCCATATAGGGCAATTGGTTCAATTACAGATTCAAATATTTTTAGCCAACTTCTAATTGGGATTTCAATGCTGATCTTTTTGTTTTTGGCATAGAATTCCCTGTGTGCCTTCTCTTTCAGTTCATTCATTGCCATGTTGAAATGTCCTGAATATTTTATGTTCAGGCCTCAATAGTTGTAGTTGTGCAGTGTTCTATGTGGTATGAGCAGCGATATGGGAGGAGAGACAAGGGGAGTCTGGGGGAAGGGAAGTTACCTGCTACCAGCTGTTTCAAAACATACCTTGATTTTCAACTATCTCAATATTGGTTAAGACATTCTGAGTATTGAGTATGCCTTCTGGCCTATTAGTAACCTCCCCACTGGTAAAACTCTCAACAAAGTTAAAAAAATATGTTTTGTGTTTTGGCTGAAGAGGTGCACATTGGCAGAAGATTGTGCTCTGCTAAAAAGAAGAAAATAAGTTAAATATGCTGGCAAAAAACTGGGAAAATAAGTTAGGGTTGCTTTCCAAAAGGAAGGAGGGAACAAGTGCGGACTCGAGGGGTTGTCGAGAACCCGGCCCTAGGCCCGCCTGATGAGAGATTGACAGAAGAGGGGTTAGGCAGGAATGCATTGTTATTTTTCAGTAAGATACTATATAAGGTAGGAATAAAGTAGAAAGATTAGGGTGTTTGTGCCCATAATATTCTAGGAATAGTTACATTTATATCCCTGAAGGGGGAGCTATAGGATAAGGTAAAGGCCAAAGAGGATGGATATTTGAAGGGTGTATCTTGATATTAATATCTGGTGGAGAGGTGAATTAGAAAGAGCAAAAGGGGTTATATGAACCTTATGTGAATCAAGTAAATGCACCGGTATACGGTTAAAAGAATATAAAGCAATGTATGAGATTAGCAAACTGAAAGATGATATTTAACCTGTCAGCTGTATAACTCTATTCTTTTGATTATAATAAAGTATATCTGACTATAATCATATCTGAGAAAGGGTCTTTTAGAGGAATACAGTGAATACAGGAAATCATATAACAGCGTTTCATCACACCACTTCACGTCGAGACTGGGCTGGAAGTTCAGTAGAACTTACCAGTTCTCCAGGACGTTCGAAAGTACTTAAAGGAAAAGAGAGTTTGTCCCCGAGACACCTCATGGTGAGGTACTGCTCGTGGGAACGTGAGGTCTGAGCTCGGCAAGGGGTCCGTAGCTCGCGACAGGGTAACGTGACAAACGGCACGTTTAGCATTTAGCTAAAGTCTTTATGTCTTCCACTCAGCGAGCAAGACTGTCCTAAATCACTTCCCCGATCACTCCTCTATAACATCCGCTTCACCGAACATGTGTAAGTGCCTTGCACATTAAAGAATTATACCACAGTCTGGGTATTTACCCAGGTAAAGCAGGGTATTTACCCCGGTAAAGCAGGCGTACATACCCAGGTAAAGCAGGCAAGTATTTGGGAGGTTTATGTGAGGTTCAGTTTATCTTACCTGATACCCCTCACCAATCAGGTTCTCTTTCTAACTAGACACAAAAACCAGGACGTAATAAATTATTTGCACATTTTATTGATAAAGTAATGAACACCCAACAAATCGTTAGAAAGATAGATAGATAGGATAGGACTGGAGCTCCCTCAAACGGTTAGCCTCTCTGTTCCCCTCAGGCAGGTAGAGGCAGTTACTTGCTGTGTTGGGGTCCAGTGTGAGGTGACAGTAATCTGGAGGAGAAGGTTAAGATTCAATATGAGGACGGGTCCATCTAAAGCGCCCACCGTTCCACAGATGTTATCAGGGTACAGCATGATTTCAATAATGTTTCATGTGCATGTGCGTTTATGATCGTTTCAGAGGAAATGCACTCAAAGAAATACAGGCACTGGTTGTCATTGACTGCCTCTATAAGCAGAATTTGGGTGATTTCTGCCCACCAATGATGTGATCAGTAAGACTCACAGTTCCGGCTTGAGGAGCCAATTACAATCCCTTATTGGAGGGCGACAGAGCAGCTGAATGGTGGATGGTTACTCATTGATGCTTGAGTGTGTAAGCTTTAGTTCAACAGACACACACTACTAGATAGCAAACAAATGCACCCTCATCGAAAGCCTCAGGCTTAAAAGTGCAAACAGAAAATGGGACAGTCAAAATATTATGGGCCTTTCTAAAGGCTCTCACACCTCAGCATTCTCTTCCTGGTTTTCAGTATCAAAACGGCCACAAATTGTGACATACCTACATATTTTTAAAAAGTCCCTGACCCTGCACCCAGAGCACCCAACAGCCCAATGGTCAGCTCTCTGTGCTTAGGTTCACATGTAGCACCGTGATCCCAGAATTATGCAAAAATATAGAATGCAGGAAATCATTTGATTAACAGCTTAGACAAATAGCACTTTAAGTGTAAAATATGCATACTTTGACCAAAATGTATTACTTGGATAAATATGGAACACAAATCGAAAGCTCCAAGACGATATAAAAAAGCTCAAAAACACAAAAACTGTGCGTAGAGTAGAAGTTATTAGATATGATTTTATTAAAGTGAAGTAATGAGTACATTTAAGAGCGAGCACTCACACTGTAAGAAATCCTCTCTGGTCCTGGGCTCTACAGTATGGACTTCTTTCACTGCAGGGACACAGAGAGAGAGAATGGGACATAAAGAAGCATGCATAAGAAGGAGAGAGAAGATAAGAGAGAAATGTGGGGATGGAGGATAATGTTGACACTGAAATGGATTTCAGGTTTACACTAACTAAAAAAGGATTGTGCTCTGTCAAATGTAACAACCTGATTCAGCCATTTTCAGCAGTTGCCCTTGGCAGACGTCCTCCAGTCGCTCTTTCAGCTCAGAGACAGATTTCCTCGCAGCCTCAAAAGAGATGTGTGGACTGACAGTGATGCTGGGTAAGTCTCCAGGTCCAGGAGGTGCACAGAGAGACTGACAGCTCTGCAGACAGACAGACAGACAGGCAGACAGAGAACAGTCTCAGTACAGATTCCTGTGCAGATACCAGGAGCAGATCTTTGTAAAAGAGGAACACACCTCACCATGTATGTACAGTGTACATGTACAGACTGTCAGAGAGCCAGTGATGTTACCTGGAGGAAATGGATGTGATCCTCTGTGTGTGAAAGGTGCTTCAGCTCAGCGTCTCTCCTCCTCAGCTCAGCAATCTCCTGCTCCTGTCGCTCCAGGAGTCCTTCAGCCCGACTCACTTCAGCCTTCTCCTGATCTCTACTATTTAAGGCAGAGTTACATTTTGTTCCTCCAATTGTTTTCTCTGAAACTGCGTGACAGAGAGAGGGAGGGACTCCCTGGTTCTGCCCACAGCTGCAGGAGGAGTGGTGTTGGACTGAGGCCAGGCTGAGCAGAGCAGGGACTGTAGAGAGAGAGCAGACTTTCTGCAGCTCATAAAACTCATATAACACACCTCCCAGGGTGCATGGACTTTTGTTATAGAGAGGTCCACCATGTTTTTTAAAGAGAAGGTCAATTGATCCACAGCTGGAATATGTTTGATAAAAACTACACATTCCGCTGTGTGGTTCTGGTTAGTGTGTCTCAGATCTCTCTGGATTTCACTGTGTGGTTCAGGACAAATCTGTCTTACCACCCTAACTCACATAATCTGGAGGGTTGGGTGTTTTGCTCAGGGACACTTCGACACACCCAGGGAGTGGGATCCGACTGCTCTTACCGCCTGAGCCAATGTCACCCGCTTTTAGATACATTGCTCCATCCACCTGGAATAATTGACAAAAATAATCTTAAAGCTGGATTCTCTTGCGACTCTGGGCAGTGTCGGAGAACTCATAAATGATCTGTACTAATTGTTTTAAACAATTTTTTTTGGTTATTTCTTTTTTGTTATTACATATTCAATGAGTGTATTATATTTTAATTGTAAAGTCAGCACACTTGCAAAAGAGTCAATGTGTACGCTCAATGTGTATATAAGTTGATTGATAAGCATTAAGTTTTGTTTCTCTGAAACAAAACTTCAATATTGTTTCATTGTTCAATATTGTTTCTCTGAAACTGCATGACAGAGAGAAGGAGGGACTCCCTGGTTCAGAGAGACAGACCAGACCAGACCAGAGAGACACATATTTAGACAGATATTTCTGAAGGCACACGATGATGACTGAAGGCGTGCCACCATTATCTGCTGGAACTGAACACAGTCCCTCCCACCACAAACACACCTGAAAATCCGGTAGTTGGTTGGTTTTCTTTTTTCTTTCGGGCTCGTGTGAGCCGGTCAGTGGTGGGCCGTCAGGGCCAGCAAGGCCTTCTCTGCTGGCCTAAACACTATCAGAAGCACTGACCTACATTTACAACCTAAAATCTAATTTTTTGTTCCAGGTAATTGTATTAATTTATTCCCAACAGTCTATTCTCTTCATTTTGTAGCGTTTCTCTTGGCTGCATTGCTTCCAGTACGTGTATGTGGATGTTCGATTTTTGTCTAAACAGATTTCAGCCTCGATGTGCTGCCATGTCAATCTAATCTGCCCAGGGCCTTCAGAATCAGTCGTGCTGGCCGATGGAATCTAGACTATATTAGCGATTGACTGTTTCTTTAACCTTTAACCTCGCCATGACGAATGTCAGCATTTTTCCATCCTCTGATTGGTTGGTCAGAGCAAAACACACAGCCAAGTGCGACTAGCAAAGTCGACTATATATGTATACTATATGTCGCATATAGGCATATGTGCAGGAGATAAAGCAGAACACTCTCCCAGAACATGTGCTTGTCATGATAAAAAATAATGAGGAGGAATTGCACCCGACGGTCAAAGAATCTTTTTCAAAAGAAATGAAGGGCAACCAAATCGAAAATACCAAAGAAGCAGATGGCAATAAAAAAGCAGAAGGCAGGTGTAAAAAGAAAGACCTTGGATACCTCTTCATCGGATGATGAGTACCCATGCCTGGTTTGTACGGAGCCATTTGAGAACAGCCGTCCAGGAGAGGCTTGGGTCCAGTGTCTGAAATGCAAACAGTGGGCTCATGAAGAGTGCACCCCTGGCAAAGCAGTTTATGTGTGCCAGAACTGTGATTCTGATGACGAGTCGGACTAGTGAAGTTTGAGACCTGACACTAAATTAGTTTGAATACTTGACATGTTTTATTTGACAGTTTGTTTGAAATTATTTTACAATGGGAATAATTTAATGGCCACATTCCAGGATTTATCAATGATTAAGTTCAATGATTAATCCAACTTTTTCTGTGGCTGAATTTAATTTTTTATTTGAATAAAACAAATAAATAACACGAAACTAAATTGATTCATGTTTTATTTGCGGCAACATCCAGTGTCTTGCCCCAAATAGTGTGACAACTTACCCGCTCATGGGGCAACATGTCACGTGTTTACACTCACTATTTAAATGCCTATAAGTATGTACTGAAACAAGATATGAAAATGAAATGAATACAAAATATATGCCTGGGACTTTGTTCTTTCATTTGGTAAGCCCATAAATCGCAAGATATATAAAAGAGTGTAAAAAGTGTGACAACATGCCCGGGTCTCCCCAACTGAAACACTGTATGAAGATGATTGGCTTTCACCGTAATGTATTCATGTGATAACTTAGGATGTGTAATAGTATAAGAACAGACACCCTGTCTGCTAAAATCTAGAGTGTATTCTCACATTGGTGTGACGCATTCTCAGTGCTTTGTTTTGCTGCAGTATTAATAAAGTTCGTATTATTGTAGCTCTCCTTGCTGTAAAGAACTGGGTTCTTCTAAACGGGAAGTCAGCAGGATCTCTAACTCGTTTCTGTCACAAAAGGGGCTGAGTCCCCCCAGTCCGGGACTGGAAAGGGATAATCCCTAAAATGAAGACCGCCTTCAGGAGGAGAAAGCGATACGAGATCCGAATAGTGAGGAAGGAGAAAGACTGAGTGGCAACCCCAAAGCAACGAGAACGAGACTTGGGCACACTACACCAGGTGTAGGGCGTGCCTATGCGTTGATGAACGCAACGGTCCGGGACCGGAGATCTCTTAAGGCCTTAAGACTCATTTCAGGTTGGTACCTTTCTGTAATTGTTAAAATGGGGAATAGTTGCGGGAAGGAGCTAAATGTGGGCTGTGATGAATTTACAGGACCCCTAAGAATAATGTGGAACCAACACGGACCACCAGCTGTGGAAGGTTTAAAAATTTGGCAGGAATATGGGTTTCCTTTAAATGGCACATTTTCAACACAGAGGTTAGAGGATGTTAGAAAGAATATGGAAAGTTGTTCTAAGAAAAGACATTTTTGTAAAAAAAAAAAAAAAAAAGGAGTTAAGGGAACTTGAGTTATGGGAACAAGAGGTGCGTGAAAGGCAGGCGAGACATATTTTTCAGTTGGGGCGAGTGGGAAAAGCACACCCTGTTTATATCCCTCACTAACCATGTTAAAAAATTCCGAGGTTGACCCGGACCTGGACTGCCCGGTGCCCCGTCCACCTCCTCACGTACCTTCACCGCACCAGCCAGCCCCCGGTCCCCAACACCCCGACGAGACCGCCTGCTCCAGCCCTGACTCTGCCATCGCCACCGCACCTACAGACAGAAGGAGAATGGAACAAAGAACTATATCAGGGTGATCCCGAAGGGTGGTACGGACCTAAACCTGATGGTCCTCCTCGCACCCAGTTGACAATGGGACAGTTTCCGATGGTAGAATGTCCGGACCCCAGGGCAGGTACAATTGGTGTACCGACCCTATACTAGGGACAAACTATGAGCAATCTGCACGGAACTGCCGAACCCAAGTCATACCGGGGGAGAAACTTTCTATGACTAATTGATGGATGCTAAATGCTAAACCAAGCAGTAACGATCTGGAAGGCATCATGCGCATGCATTTGGGCACCAGGTGGGGAAAGGTGAGAGACAGAGCTGGAGCAGGAGCTGGACTGCTTTCAACCCTACCGTCATCTATAACCCAGCAGCAGGATCCCCATATGGCTTACAGACTGCGGCTTTGAGGGCAGCTCTCACACATGTTTTTCCCACTCACCTGGATACAGGTAAACTAGCCAGAACCGTGCAAACACCCGAAGAAACAGTGGAAGAATATGAAGACAGGCTGCAGAGTGTTATGGAACTGCATGGAGGACTGCCGAAGCCCCAACCATTCCCGGGAGTGCAAAACACACCATACGAGTCGTATCTCAGTCAGCACTTCATGAACGGGCTGAGACCCAGCCTACGGGCAGCAATACAACAGACTCTTGTGTGATGGCAGCATGCCTGCCTGGATGACCTACGACGCCATGCACATCATGCGGAAAATAATGAAAGAGAAAAGAAAGAAAAAGACAGAAAAAACAAATCAGATGCAAATGGTACAAGTGACTGACCTCCAACTCAAATAGCTGAAGAGTCAGCAGCCAGCTAGAGGAAGAGGCCGAGGACGTGGAAGGGGGAGAGGAAGAGGGGCTGGAAGAAGCGGTGACAGAAACGGCCCTTGTTATGTCTGCGGAGAAGAAGGACATTGGGCACGAGACTGTCCCAGGAAATACAAAGGGCAGGGCGGAGGAGACCAAAGACTGGACGAAAGAGGCGAGCAAGAATGGCAACACGCTCCACAGGGCCAGGGCACAGGGAGGAATCATCCTGATCAGTTTGACGAACAAGATTGAAGGTGCGAGGGGAAAGGTGGATGGAGCATGCGGCAGACGGGTGAGTCCACATTATTGTTGATAAAATGCAAACCAGGAGATTTACCAAATTGGACATTAAATGTAAATGGGAAGGACATGACCTTCATGGTCGATTCTGGGGCCGGGGTGTTGCGCAGCCAGCCACCTCTGGAAGAGGCATAAATACCGTAAATGCGGGGGGGGGCAGTTCTGTTTATGAAAATTTCACTGAGCCGCTGCCTTCCGTTAGCGAAAACACCACTACCCATCATTCTTTCTTATTTTCCAAAAAACATGTCCAGTAAACCTATTAGGAAGAGATTTGATTCAACTTTTTAATATTTGTATAATTGGTACAAACGGAGAAATGGTTGTTACACAAGGGACAAAGCCCATAAATGGATTTATTTATTTATATTATGGGGGGTCACAGCCACCGGCAGCCGCGGGTCTAAAGAACGAAGCAATACACAGGAGAAGGAGATATTGCAAAGCACCAGGGGATGAAATATCGTCAGACAAACTGCATGTAACAATGAAGGTAACAGAGCAGGAAGATTGGGGGTTCTTGGGTAAACTAGGAGATGGCCAAGTGTATATAGGAGATCTCTATATGGGGCCACAAGCTACCGCATTTTCTGTCAATTTGACAGAGGAGCAAAAATCGCTGTTTTGTGTGCCAGGAAGTGTTCCACACATTTCGATCGAAAAGAATTCTGATTGGGCATGGGAAGACCTGGGCCCTTGGGTGGCTCAGTGTCAGAACACCACAGATTGGGAAAACAAAGGGTGGGGCCAATATTCACCCTCCCTTCAGGTACGTTGAGTCTCAGTAAGAGAATACATACCTGTTTTTCCGCAGTTGTTAAAAGGAGGGAAAGGCCCTACGACAGGCACCTCCCTGTTTCTCAATGCCTCAGAAAGGGAAACACTCCTGGCACAGGCCCCAGAACAACTCTGGACCACAAATACAGCATCAGCGGGATTATTGGCAGGTGCCAACCCGCTGGAAGTCTCCCCAAAGTCATCTTACAGGCCATGCAAACGGCAATATCCTCTTCGACCAGAGGCCGAGGAGGGTATTACGCAAGCGTTTGAAGAACTATTAAAAGAAGGAATTATTGTGCCGTGTACAGGTTCCATTACATTACGTGGCATTTAGCAGACGCTCTTATCCAGAGCGACGTACAACAAACTTGGTTCCCCAAGTAACACGCCTATACTGCCAGTAGTAGTATGGTTGAATATTGTGTGGAATTGAATAAGGCACTGCGATTTGTCTCAAAGCAGGTGAAAGCAGCACAACCAACCGTACGAGATGAACCTGGACACCAGCTGAGACCAGGAGACTGGGTGAACCTGGACACCAGCTGAGACCAGGAGACTGGGTGAACCTGGACACCAGCTGAAACCAGGAGACTGGGTGGTGGTGAAGGACTTCCAGAAGAGGTGGTGCGAACCAAGGTGGCGTGGGCCATTCCAGATCCTGCTCACGACTCCATCCACAGTCCGGGTGACTGAACAAACATCTTGGATTCACGCCAGTCACTGCAAATTGTATTTTTCTGTGAACATGTTATCATTTATATGATAAAAGGAGGGATTGTGGGAGAAAAATATAATGTAACCTAGGATATATGTATCCCGATATGTACAATGCATATAGTTAGAAAACTGCTTAAAAGAATAAAATGTGCTTGTGACAGATAACCAGCAAAAATGTAAGGGAGGGGTGAGTGCTCTGCCACACCTTACGTCATATAGGCATACGTACAGGAGATAAAGCGGAACACTCTCCCATTGTTGGGTGCGCTCATGTGCTTGTTATGATAAAAATAATGAGCCTAACCAGCCTAAGGAGGAAAGACGGATGATAAATGTAAGCTTTCTAGTTGCTGTAGCAGTGTGTTAATTGCAAAACAAATGTTACATGACTTAAAGGGCAGATGTGGGCCCAGGAGTACAACGTGTGATGGAAAAGTACTGAAACACTGTATGAAGATGATTGGCTTTCACCGTAATGTATTCATGTGATAACTGAGGATGTGTAATGGTATAAGAATAGACACCCTGTCTGCTAAAATCTAGAGTGTATTCTCACATTGGTGTGACGCATTCTCCGTGCTTTGTTTTGCTGCAGTATTAATAAAGTTTGTATTATTGTAGCTCTCCTTGCTGTGAAAGAACAGGAAAGGTTGCTTGAAAGACGTCTCTCCAAGGAATTTCCCCAACAACATCTGTGGCATCTCGCAGATCTCAGCTCGCAGGTCACACATTTTCAAAGAGAGCTGGCAGACAGGTCGGGATCTGGCAGCCCTCCTTTAGCTCCATCAGGCCCGCCGTTTTTGGAAAGGTTACTATGACAGGCCCATACGTGCCGTTACACTGCAGGTGAACAGGCCAACATGTTCAGTTTCCCAAAAGTAGTCGATGCCACTGACTGCACTCACCAGTGTAGGGAACAGGATTAACCCAGCACTCACTCTGGCACACAGCAGTGTAGGGAACAGGATTAACCCAACATTCACTCTGGCACACAGCAGTGTAGGGAACAGGATTAACCCAGCATTCACTCTGATACACAACAATGAAGGGAACTTGATTAACCCCGCACTCACTCACTCTGACATACAGCAGTGTAGGGAACATGAATAACCCAGCAGTCACTCACTCTGACACATGAAACTGGTAAACGCAAATTCATGGAACCTTATTGTATTGCTTGAGGTACAGCAGGTCAGTGTGTGGAAGTGCACACAACCTCAGACTGGGGCAATGGTTCACCTTTCAGCACGACAATGACCTGGAACATACAGCCAAGACAACGCTGGAGTGGCTTTGGGACAAGTCTCTGACTCTGTGGTTCTGATACACACTGTAACCTCTACATGAATGTTCATCAGGTTCATACTCCTCATTTTACTGTACTATTTTATCCAGGGTCTAAACTGCGTGCTGATACATTCAGCGAGCAATTTATTAGGTAGACCTGTACACCAACTTGTTAATGCCAATATTTAATCAGCCAATCATGTGGCGGAAACTAAATACATACAAGCATGCAGACATGGTCAAGAGGCTCAGCTGTTTTTCAGACCAAATGTCAGAATGGGTAATAAATGTTATCTAAGTGACTTTGACTGTGGAATTGTCTATTATTTTTTTGAGAAGGTTTTTTTGGTTGAGTTGATAAATCAGTGGAGGTGGTAGAAGTGTGCTGTTAGATAGGTTGATTTTACCTTTTAGACAGTATTTCAGTTGTGAGTATTGCAGGAAGCTGCTACCCCCGATATCATACCTTTGTCTCAGTGACTCGTGTGGTATTAGTGAATGGTCTTCACAGAAGCATCTGTGATGTGTAATGCCTGATTTCCTCCATGAGTTGAATGTTAGAGGTTTATTTTTAATTTGGAAGTCAGGATTATGCCATATTGGTGTGAGTTTATTTGGGATCAGCAGATGACCTCTGATTTGGTTGCGTTTTCACGAGTCACGGCAATTAAAGGTTTTGTTTTTTTAATTGTGTTTTCTAATTGACTTTGAGAGAAATGGGAGATCTAGTAGTGATAGATTGTTGGCATTCATATTGTTCAATGTCCAGCCATGGGTGTTGTTTTTGTTGGTCTCCCTGTAGGCAATTATTAATGTGTTGAAGATGGGTGGTGAGATGACAGACTCTGAATTTTGGGGCTGATAACCCTCCATGGTCTTTGGGTTTCTGTGGTGTGGATAGTTTACTATAACTATAACTATAGCATTCAACATACAATACAAAATGCTGAAGTAGCAGGAAATATCATGGATAAAAACGCTGATATGGAATCTTGTATATTTTTTCATCTCAAAGGACCTCTCACACAGCGCTTTCTGGCGCCATCTGCTGGTGAGGACCGAAAGTGCATCTTCTCCTCCAGCTCTTCCGGGATTCATGCTCCACCTGGAAGCTTGTGTGTCCAACCCTGACCAATCACATCTCAGCACCCCAGTCCTGACCAATCAAATCTCAGGATTCCTGCCCTGACCAATCAGTGACCTGGAAATCCAAAGCTCCTCCTTACTCACAGGAAGTTTGAGAATTGTGAAATGTTTGAATTTAGGTGCAGATAAAATCTGATAAAAATGTTTTATTAACCTCTGATTTCACAGCATTATCACATTACTAATACAAAATAGAAACAGAACAGCAGACGCAATTGAAAGGCCCAGTTTTTTACTGAAAATGAAACATGCAAAACATGCAGACAACACATAATAATTTAAAAAGAAGTCTATAAATTATATATAGAATATCTTAAAAAGAGATGAAAATCTTTCCAGAATGTTTGTGCATCAAAAGAAATATACATATTTATCAATAATCAAATAGGCCCTAGTCCTTATCTTTGTTGTACTGTTAGCAGTTGAAATAGAATTTTCCTCTTTGTTGTATACCACTCTGAATAAGAGCATCAGCCAAATGCCATTAATGCAAATTATTAATTACCTGAGGTCAGTAATTCCATATGTTAGGAGTTCAAATCATGAATGTCTTACAGGAGGAAATTTAAAAGTTAAAGTTAGTGTCAATAATGTCATAATTTCTGAATATTAAAACAATAACCTGATACCGTCTCACAATGGGTGAGACATTCCCACCATGTAGTAAAATGTTATTGACACACAAACAGGAACTTACATTATGAATGTGTAAGAAGCTCCCAAATCCAAAAAGCATCACTTTTCAAAAATAATTTATTTTCAATTTTGTTAAAAGCGTCTTTAAAACAGGTTTTCATATATTACCATGTCAGACAACATTGTTAGTTGTCTCTAGTATATTATATTCATAATAATACATTTTATTTGTGAAACGTTTTTCCCAAGCTCAAAGCACTGTACAGTACATTTCAAAAATAATAATAATTTTTTTAAAATTGATTAATAACAATACAAGAAGCAACACAAAAAGCAAGAGTAAAAACAAGACCAAGCTATAAAAACAATGTTTACAATGAACCAGCAGGGAGGAGAACCCCCAATGAGCAGAGAAATGCTATGTGTGATGACCAGTGTGATAGGCCTCCCTAAACAGACAGGTTTTAACTGTGTTCTGAAAGACTGGATGGATTCAGAAGTCCTGTTGCACCCAGGAAGGTCATTCCAGAGCCTGGGTGCTGCAGCACTGAACGCCCTGTACAGCGATGTAATACTTCTAAAGGCGTCTCAAAAATCATCCATTAAGCACTCCTAAATCATCAAAATGGAGTCACAACAGTGACTTCACCAAATCTTATTAAATCAGGTTTGTGAAGCTGCATATCAAGGTAAAACTCGGCCCTTGGTGTAATGAGCCAGCCCAATATTTCATTTAATTCATTTTCTATCTCATTTCACTGTTTTATCTCACTGTTTTTCCCTCTCTTTAATTACAGCTGATCTTCCCTTCACTTTCTGTCTCATCACATATCACACAGTTTTATAGAGGATCCATAATCATGAAGCCAAAACCCAGGATAGAGGGGCTGAGTGAATGTGGTCTGGACTGTGTGCAGGAGGGTCATTGTGTCAGAGACGCTGTAGAAGGACAGAGTTCCTGCCCTGTGATCCAGGTACACTCCTATTCTGGAGGAGGAGGGAACAGGGATTTTAGTGTCCTCATTATTGTGACTGAATGTGTAACCAGAGTGAGAGCAGCACAAAGCCCAGGACTTGTCATTACCTCCCAGAGCAGCGTCATCACCCTCTCCTTTCCTGCTGATCTCTTTATATGACACTGCTATAGAAACCCCTGCTCCACTCCACTCAGCCTCCCAGTAACAGCGTCCAGACAGACCCTCTGTGCACAGCACCTGCCACCAGTAGTCAAATCTCTCTGGATGATCAGGATATGACTGGATCTCTCTCACACAGGTCACCTCTCTGTTCCCCTCAGACAGACGGAGGTATTCACACGCTGTGTTGGGGTCCAGTGTGAGCTGACAGGAATCTGATGGAGGAGAAGAGAAGGGGGTACCATTTGCATTGGTGAAATATTCAATATTTTCTTCATTGATGTCCTTACCCTCACATTTACATTTTAATTAGGGATAAAAGCATGAACGGCTGATTTTTAACAATTTTTTATTTCTTTACAAAATGTGCAGCAGAAACTGTAGGTCCCAGAGGAATGAAACTGCAGGTATGTTCTTATCCTCCTCCTACTCAGGTTATCACAACTGCACATAATCTGTGTCCTAGAATCTAAAATTCTGTCATCTGATTCCTTGGGTCATACTGAACAAAATGCATATTCCCAATTTAATATGCTCCAGGCAGATTTTTCCGCTATTTAAAATTTGTTTTGGGGATATGGTGAGAATTTGGCCCATCTCCAACAAATTTGGCTAGAAACAATCTGCAGAGACAGAACCTCAATAATGACCAAATCTCTTTTTATTGATTTGTCCTTTAATATAGCAGACCATAATATTTTAAAGCAGAAGTTTTTTAACATACTCATGTTGTTTTCAGACTGAATGGTGTTTAGTGGCCCCTCTTGAGGGAAAGGTTATTGAGAGCGTTCATTTTCATTGACCATTCTCTTACTTTGAAGCCATGTGTACAGTAACTGGTGTAGAAATTGAGGCTTAATTTTAGTTTTTAGTTATTTTCAGAAATAAGCCGTGTTTTTCTTTTAAGATGAAAAAGAGACTGCCACCTTTCTGCCTGTGCTGGACTACGGTGATCTCTTATATATGCACACTTCTGCTCAATCTCTTCACACGCTGGATTTAGAACAAATTGCAAAGCCTTGACTCACCATTGTGAGCTATACTCTCGGGTAGGATGTCCAGCTTTGGCAACAACTTGAACATTGGTATACTTTTGTGTCCAGTGTCCCACGAGAAAAAAGGGAATTTATGCATTCTGTCCCTTTGGACTGCAAAATGACTTAAAGCTTAATGCTTTGATATGGTTGAATGCTTTTAAATCCACTACAAAAGAACTGTATGTGAAATCGATAGGATGTCAGTGTTTACACAGATTTTTTGTTTTGCTTTTATTGCACTTGCTGTTGATTGTTTTATATTGTAGTGTTATTTGTTTGTTGTACTGTTTTGTGTTATTTGAAAGTGGTTTCAACATTTAATATTTTCACCCACTATGATGATGGTAATTCTTGTTTTATTACTATATATTCATATTTTACTGACTGAAGGACACATATTATCATATACAGTGCAGTCTGTATGTATTCCAACAATTTCTGTTCATTTGGCTCTTCATTTACATCCATAATCGGTGACATGGGCGACATGGCTCAGGCGGTAACAGCAGTCGTCTCATTGGCTCAGGCAGTAAGAGCAGTCGTCTCATTGGCTCAGGCAGTAAGAGCAGTCGTCTCATTGGCTCAGGCAGTAAGAGCAGTCGTCTGGCAGTCGGAGGGTTGCCGGTTCGATCCCCCGCCCGGGCTGTGTAGAAGTGTCCCTGAGCAAGACACCTAACCCCAAAATGCTCCTGACGAGCTGGTCAGTGCCTTGCATGGCAGCCAATCGCCATCGGTGTGTGTATGAATGGGTGAATGAGAAGCATCAATTGTACAGCGCTTTGGATAAAGGCGCTATATAAATGCCAACCATTTACCATTTAGCTGATGAGTTTAGGAATCACCATTTGTATACATAGTCCTCTCATTTTAAGGGACCAAAAGTAAATGGATGGTTGGGTTTTCAGCGGATTCTGAATAGTCAGGTGTATTCAATCGCTTCTTTAGTGTAGGTATATGAAAGCTTTGAGTATCTAGTCTTGATTCTAGGCTTCTGAGTGCCTTTGCAGTCACCTCATTGGTGTTTGCCAACATGAGGCCCTGAGTTGTGCCAATGACAGTGGAAGGAAGCCATTATGAGGCTGAGAAATAAGAAAATAACCGTCAGGCTGAACAATAGGCTTTCCAAAATAAACAGTTTGGAACATCCTTAAGAAAGACAGCACTGGTGAGCTCAGTATTTGCAAAGAGGCTGGTAGGCCAAGGAAGACCGACAGTTCACATTCTCACCATAATGAAGAAAAACCCCCAAACACCGGGCGGACAGATCAGAAACCCTCCTCAGGAAGCAGGACTGGATGTGTCAGTGACTGCTCTCCACAGAAGAAGAAATGCCACAGGCTGATTCCGTGCCGAACCTTTATGATTTGCTCCACGTTTTGCTCTAATTATATGCAGTATAGGCACACACATGCAGTTCTTCCAAAATGCAGTTGTTTTGCATCATGGGGAGAATTGTGTTTTGTGTGTGTAATTTATTAATGTGGCAAGGTCTGCCATGTCTTGTAAGGTGTCAGCATCACTAGTTTTTTCTCTCTCTCTTGTATGGGAAAGGGCCTGCTGGTGCGAGTCTGGTGCGTTTATCTATCATTTTAAATGTGTAAAAATGTTTGCCGTGTAAATCTTTCTGTTAAATTGTTGTTGTTGTCAGATGCACTACATAGATGCACATAGTTTAAATATGACTATATTGTTTATGGAGGTTCCGCTGGGGGAGGAGCTACTTAAAGTGCCGAGTTTAGAGTTCCTGAGGATTAGTCCACTCAACCCACAGAGCAAATGAGCTCCTGAAGATTAGTCCACTCAACCCACAGAGCAAATGAGCTCCTGAAGATTAGTCCACTCAACCCACAGAGCAAATGAGCTCCTGAAGATTAGTCCACTCAACCCACAGAGCAAATGAGCTCCTGAAGATTAGTCCACTCAACCCACAGAGCAAATGAGCTCCTGAAGATTAGTCCACTCAACCCACAGAGCAAATGAGCCCCTGAAGATTAGTCCACTCAACCCACAGAGCAAATGTGAACATTGGGCCTTGAAGGCAGAGTCAAATTTTGCACCTTGCTGCATTCTCACATTATTTTATTTTTGCATGAACAGTCACCGACCACTTTATTAGGTATTAATTAGACTTATTAAACTTCTACTGCTGTAGCCTATCCACTTCGAGTTATGATGTGTTGTGGGTTCAAAGATGCTCTTCTGCATGCCACTGTTATAATGTGTGGTCACTTGCATTACTGTCACCTTCCTGTCAGCTTTGACCAGTCTGGCCATTCTCCTCTGATCTCTCTCATTAACAAGGCCTTTCTGTCTGCTGAACTGCTGTTTTTGTTTTTTGCACCATTGTCTGCAAACTCTAGAGTGTGCAAGTGTGTCCCAGGAGATCAGCAGTTTCTGAGATACTCGAACCACCCTGTCTGCTACCAACAATCATTCCACGGTCAAAGTCACTTGGATCACATTTTATCCCCATTCTGATGGGTGATGTGAACATTAACTGAAGCTCCTGACCCGTATCTACATGATTTTATGCATTGCACTGCTGCCACACAGTTGGCTGATTCGATAATCACATGAATATGTTGGTGTAATAAAGTAGAAATATTATAACAGCTGATGTCGTATAATGTATAGTTTTGTTCACTGTAAATATTGGCACTTCAATTTGGAGAACCTGCACTTGAAAAAAAGAAACTTCACCATGTTCTTCACTCCTTGCTGCCATCATGAATTCTGTAGTCTACAGATCTGCTCTAATTCAATCAAACTCCTTCACACTCATTGGAGGGTGCATCAAGACAGAATCCAAAGGCAATCAAAAGCCAAGAATCAAAATACTGAAGGCTCTCTTATGCCTTCACCAAGGAAGCAATTGAATATACCTAACTATTCAGAAGCAGTTGAGAAGCCAACTGTCCAATTACTTTTGGTCCATAAAAATATGGGGGGAGGGGGGGCTATGTATGAAAAGGAATGTCATTCCTACACACATCACCGGATATTGATGCTAATACCCTCAAAGTAAAGGGGCAGTCTGCACTTTAACTTCATATTCATTGTTTCATTTCAAATTATGATTTCTTTTCATAATGTTCTGTTGCCAAAAGAACTGAAACTCTACCAGCTGTCCAAGTACATACACAATGTACTGTGTGATCCGTTTGTTTAATACAAGGATGACTGCAGCTGAATTAACAGAGATCTGATGGAGGAGAAGATGTATGAGATCTCTAAAGCCAGCCAGTTATGAATATAGAAAATTATTAACTATAATCTATATATTATAGTATAGGGCTGAAATACAGACTCACATTGTAAGAAGTCCTCTCTGGTCTTCGGCTCTTCAGGGCCAACAATATGGACTCTTCCCACTGTGAAGAGAGATCACAACGTGAGCTCTTAAAGATTCCCTTCTTTTATCATTTCCCAGTGAAATATAATGCTAATTTCACAGTGGAAAAATATTGGTCACACTTTACAATAAGGTAGATGAAAATGGCATTAACATGAATTAACTGATATACTGTTGAAATACATGAAGGATCCAGCATCAGTATCAATCCCAGCTATTCTTCTAAAACTGAGCAAAGATGCAGTGAGATGAGACAAGATGGAAATGTTTTATGATAAAATACTGAGTTTGAGAGGATCTTCATTTGGCATCTCTGAAAGGAATCTTTCTAAACCTTGCAGTCTCCTCTCATCTCTCCACAGCAGCTTGCATCCTAGCAAGTAAAGACTGGAGATACTTTGTTCTCTGAAGCGTAAACAAAGCTTTGACTGAACAGTTTTATGGTTATACTCTCGCCAGATAGACTGCCTCATAACACACTGGGTGCTTTCAATGTCTCATCCCTACACATATTGTGGCTCATTTGGAGCTTCAAGTGTCACTCCACACTGTGGTATATAACCTGTGAGACAGACTGAAATGTCACTCACCCCTCTCATTAATAATACATAACCTGTGAAAGTGCCTTTCATGATGTAAAAGTGAATCTCACCAGTGTGTTGTGTGCAGTGCCTAAACACACTTTCTGCAGCAGGGTTTGTCCACCAACCTTTTCCAGAAACTTTGACCAACTCCGCCTTGAAAACGTCCTCCAGTCGCTCTTTCAGTACAGAGACAGATTTCCTCACAGCCTCAAAAGAGACGTGTGGACTGACAGTGATGCTGGGTAAGTCTCCAGGTCCAGGAGGGACACAGAGAGACTGACAGCTCTGCAGACAGACAGACAGACAGACAGACAGACAGACAGAGAACAGTCTCAGTACAGATTCCTGTGCAGACACCAGGAGCAGATCTTTGTAAATGAGGAACACACTTCACCATGTATGTACAGTGTACATGTGCAGACTGTCAGAGAGCCAGTGATGTTACCTGGAGGAAATGGATGTGATCCTCTGTGTGTGAAAGCTGCTCCAGCTCAGCGTCTCTCCTCCTCAGCTCAGCAATCTCCTGCTCCAGTCGCTCCAGGAGTCCTTCAGCCCGACTCACTTCAGCCTTCTCCTGATCTCTGATCAGCTCTTTCACCTCAGAGCACCTTCTCTCAATGGAGCGGATCATCTCACTAAAGATCCTCTCACTGTCCTCCACTGCTGCCTGTGCAGAGTGCTGTTAGGAGACACAGAGAGAGGAGGGCTGTACATTTGAACAAGGCCTTTCACTCAGCTCTTACTGGGACCCCAGACAGCCTGTTCCCCACAGTGTGGCTCA
Source organism: Conger conger (assembly GCF_963514075.1). Classification (NCBI taxonomy): domain Eukaryota; kingdom Metazoa; phylum Chordata; class Actinopteri; order Anguilliformes; family Congridae; genus Conger; species Conger conger. The sequence goes on along the minus strand of NC_083763.1, from coordinate 76,982,913 downwards.
GTGAGATTGAGCCCAGCAGGGCTGGAAAGTGGCCCAACACTGGGCTCCTCACTGGCTGACTGGAGGAGAGCCCTGACTGAGCCCTGAAATGGCTCTTCCAGCAGCCAGCTGTTGTCTTCTCCTCTGGTCAGTACCCACCTTGAGTGACTGCACAGCCTGTCTCAGATCCTGCAGCTCCTTCTCTCTCTCCTGGATTCTCTGCTGGAATTTACTCTGTGTCGCCCCCAGCTGCTTCTGTGGATAGATTGATCATTTCTCCCCAGGTTTATTATCATAATTATATTGTATTATATCATATAACAATGTTGAACTACATTTTCTCATTCAAAACGGTAAACTGGTAACAATTTACATGAATTAGCATTAACTAATGCAAATAACTCACAACTGAGTAATTCATCTATACCGCTTGGTTTAGGTATCTGTACATAATTAATTCATGTCATCAACTCCATTAGTTCATGCCAATTCATACTGGAAAAAAAACTTCATGTATTTATTTTTGGTTTATTAATTATACATTCATCCTATGGCTTGCTAATGTGGAAATATCCAAGTAATTACTACATTAGATAAATGTTCTCAAATACATGAAACTGGATTTGTTACATTTGAAAAGTGAATTTCAATGAAAAGTCTATTTCATGCTTAAATTATGTATTCGTATATAATTAATTCATTTTAACAACCAAATAGGTAAACGCAAATTCATGGAACCTTATTGTATTGCTTGAGGTACAGCAGGTCAGTGTGTGGAAGTGTACTGGCCTCATAGCTAAAGCTTCTAAACTGTGTGAGTGAACTAGCTCCTCCAGCCGTGTTGATTCTCATTCAGGGAGTGAATAGGGGGGTGAGGGGGGTGAACAGAGCTGTCACACAGAGCTGACTTGGGCTCACTTCCTGCTCTTACTGCTTGATCACTGTGGACTTCAGATCAGGGAATCATTGTGCTACTGAGTCCTTTTCAAATGTATAAATCATAGCTAAATATCAAGATAATATCTGTAATTACTGAAAAAATAGCATGAGTGTTATGTATAAGTTTCAGCCCTACCTGTTTCTCAGTCCTTTCTGCTGCAGCTGAGACTGTATCATGGCCTCTGTGTTCATCCATTGTACACAGATAACAGATACACTGCTGATCGGTACGACAGTAAATCTTCAGTGGTTCGTCATGATGAGAGCAGATATTCTCCTGCAGGTTTCCAGTGGCTTTCACCAGTTTGTGCTTCTTAAAGGCAGGAGATTCATAGTGAGGCTGGAGGTGAGTTTCGCAGTAAGAGGCCAGACACACCAGGCAGGACTTGACAGCTTTGTGCTTTCTCCCAGTGCAGACATCACACGCCACGTCTCCAGGTCCAGCGTAACAGTGAGCAGGAGGAGCAGCTTGGAGTCCTGTCTTCTTCAGTTTCTCCACCACTTCAGCAAACATGGTGTTTCTTCTTAAAACAGGCCTTGGGGTGAAGGTCTCTCTGCACTGGGGACAGCTATAGACACCAGTATGATCATCCTGATCCCAGCAGCCCTGAATACAGCCCATACAGTAACTGTGTCCACAGGGAATAGTCACCGGATTCTTCAGTAGATCCAGACAGATCGAACAGCTGAACTGGTCCTGATCCAGTAAAACGCCACCTTCAGCCATTTTACAAAAAAATGGCTAAAAAAAAACTGATGAGATCAGTTTTTATTCAGAAGGTAGTGTAGTTTCCCTGAATCGGCGTGTGAAAGAGATATTTCCGAGTTCTGAGCAGACCCACCTAGTTATTTGACGCAAACAGAGAGAGAGTTTCGTTTTCTCTGAAACTGCGTGACAGAGAGTGGGAGGGACTCCCTGGCTCTCCATACCTGCAGCAGGTGTGGCGTTGGACTGGCGCCAGGCTGAGGCCGAGGAGAGCCAGCTGAGCAGAGGGCAGGGCTCGTTTCACGAAGAGATGAAAATGCATCCCTTGCGAATCGCAAATAAAACTGCGATGGCTACAGACCTCTCGCAGAACCGATTTTTTCCACGAAAATACGGCGTGTCCTCTGGTAGTGCTGAAATCCAGAAGGAATCTTCCGTGATCACGCCCCCCCTTCAGATATGTACGGAGTTAATGAAATAGTTCATTTAATTGTAACCTTCTTGACAGAAATCACCTTCTCTCGTTTCAAGTGTCCCCTGACGTTGGGTACATACGTATATGCGGCTTATGCCTACGTGAAGTTTATTTTTAAGTACGAGTATACATTTTCACATGTTTCAGTAGGGAAATTCACAAAACTCGGCCCATTTTAAGTATTGGCTACATACAGTGACGGGTAATAATACGTACGCATAGCCGATGGAATTTATTCTAAGAACTGTATACTTTAATTATTTTAAAAATAATTTCGTTCTGGAAAGTAATAATGAGAGTGCACTTTAAATAGCCTCCACTCTCTGGGATTTAGTTCAGAAAAGGCACTGACAGCTTTCCGCATCACCGTCAGCTTTCTTGGGCTTGTCAGACAAAGCAATGGAGTAAGCAAACCTTCCGTCCAGTTAAAGCGACGACGTATTGTAAATTCTGATTTCATTCTGATTCCCAAGCCCCAACACAGGCGTCTAGTGAAACTTCTACGTAGGCCTACTACTTGGGCTCCCAAAAGTCCTTGGTGCGACTGATAGGCTAGTTTACAAATTCCGATCATCAAGGCACCGACTAAGAACGAACACACTTTTGTGTAGAAATGGGTAGGCTTCCACGCTGTAAACATCGCCCAACAAGTTGTATGTGATGGCAGTCACAGAGTAGGCTAGGCTATTATCTACCGTGGTTAATCTGGGAGCACGATACTGTACATTTTTAGTAATTGTGATTTGTGTCATCACTTTCCCACCGGCGATATTAAACCGATATTATTGCTGGATGGCTTCTAGGTGGCGTGTAGATTTAATTTGAATGTTGCAAAGAGCAACATGTCTAACATATCTATTAAGTGTAGGCTATTAGGTTTGCCAGGGACACGTAATTGTCAAATGAAATAAGTAATTAAATGGTTGGCCTTTATATAGCGCCTTTGTTGATGCTTCTCATGAACCCATTCATACACACACTCACACACACCAACGATTTGGCGATTTGGCTGCCATGCAAGGCACCAACCAGCTTTTCAGGAACATTTTGGGGGCAGGTGTCTTGCTCAGGGACACTTTGACACACCCAAGGTAGGATCAAACCGGCAACGCTCCAACTGCCAGTCAACTGCTCTTACCGCCTGAGCCAATGTCGCCCCTCTATTTAAAATTGTGTTTTTATTTTATGTAGACCAATAATTCTAACTGCAATATAAATCCTTCCACCCCTCAGACACACATGGACAGCCCACAGAGCTTAGGAGTGTTGCTGTTGTAGGGAAGAATACATTTCCTGCTTCAGTGTTTTTGTAACCTAACACCTCAACCATACTCCCTTATCAAGGGGGTTAGAAACAAAGCCCAGCACCATTATGACATTACATTACATTACATTACATTATTGGCATTTTGGCAGACACTCTTATCCAGAGCGACGTACGCTGATTAGACTAAGCAGGAGACAATCCCCCCCTGGAGCAATGCTGGGTTAAGGGCCTTGTTCAAGGGCCCAACGGCTTTGCAGATCTTATTGTCGCTACCACCGGGATTAGAACCACCGACCTTCCGCGCGCGGCAGCCGCGGATAGTTAAGCTTAACTTTCCTTAACTTTTCCCATTCATTCTCAACGGAAGTTCTTATCACTTCGGATGCGATATATTCTTGGCCGCACGTTGATATCGCGGCGCTGTTCCGAGAAAAACCAATGACGTCCTTACAGCGCCGATTCCTTAACTTTTCCCATTCATTTTCAACGGAAGCTCTTATCCATGGGCTCCTTTTGGTAAGTCTTATTTAGATAATTATTTTGGCATTAACGGGTCCTCGAATGATATTCATGTTGTTGAGGTATTCCCGATGTATTATTGTTATTTTGAATGTTCCAATTGTTCGTTTTTTTATGTGGGAAAATTACAGGTAAACGGGATAATGTCTCTGCATGTCTGCTTCTCAACGTCGTAGCCAGCTACATTAACATGCTATCACATTACGGTTTTAAAATATCACCGTCATTAATAGTATTGACAATTTGTATACACGTTTGATTCGTGAAGGTTTAGACATAAAATGTATTATTGTTGCTCGTATTTCACTGGCAATTGTTTATTGACATTGGCCTAACTTACTGTCATTCAGACATCTTGGTATATGTTCCTTTATTTTCCATTAATATATTATTATTATTGTTGTTGTTGTTGTTGTTAACTTGCCCATATTATGTAGTTGCCCAGCTAAGTACTTAAATAATAGAGCAGTTTCCACAATTATTATATTATACAATATTTACACCCATGTTACCTTAAATTATATGAATGTACAGTAAATACATATACTTATTGTTCTGTTTTTTCTTTGTTTAGTACAATAATGACTGTAATGCCAGGCATTACAGTATAATTAGGCACACAGTATAATTAGGTCAGGTCTTGGTTACTTTCATACATTTCATAACTAATGTTACTTTGATATCTCCAGGTGATCAGCATGTGGAGGCATGTATATTTTCTCCCCGGTAGGCTGCAGATATACTTCCGAAGAGGTCTGTGAAGTCCTTGGCAAAATCGGAACAATACCAGTACTTCAGGAGACCCAGCCTTCACCTTCCCTCCTGCCCTGGCTATTCCAACTGCCCCAGTCCCAAGCCCAGTCTCCTTTAATACCTATGCATATCCACCATGCTAATATTGTTACAAACAACAATATATAGTTATTCACTTATATATTTGTTGCTGTTGTTGTGTTTATATGTTCATAAGAATTGTAATATGCAATGCCCTCCGTAATGCTTGGGACAAAAACATTAATTTAGCTCAGTACACCACAATTTTATATTCATAAACAAACGATTCAAAGTGCAAGTTCTCATATTTTATTAAAGGGTATTTTTATGTATTCTGGTTTCACCATGTAGACATGACAGCACTTTTTATACATAATCCCCCATTTCAGGGCACCATAATGTTTGGGACATATTTATGTGATGTAAATTACAGTCATGTTTACTGCATATTTTCTGTATGCATGACTGGTTGAAGTCTGTGACCCACTGAGACATGACTGTGGTCTTCTGTGGACAGTAGTCTCTGACACATCCACACCTGCCTCCCGAAGGGTGTTTCTGATCGGTTGGACACATGTTCGGGGATTTTTCTTCATTATGAGAATTCTTCAGCTATCAGCTGCAGAGGTCTTACTTGGCTTGCCATGCCCTATGCCCCATTACATGTTCTCTCTCCTTAATGCTGTTCCAAACAGTTGATTTTGTTACACCTAAGGTTTGGCATAACAAAACAGACGTCTCATAATGGCTTCCTTGACATTCATTGGAACAACTCTGGCCCTCATGTTTAATGACAATAATACAAACCAAAGGCAAGAAAAAGCCTAGAAAAATATTATGTTTATTGTTACTATATATAAAACACACTTTAATTTCAATATGGTGAAACCAAAGTCTGTAAACATGCCCTTCATGCATTTTTTATTACAAATCTAAAATTGTGGAGAACAGAGCCAAAAAAAAAAATGTCTTTGTCCTATACATTACAGATGGCACTGTATATAACATTGTAATCTTTTTTTGTGTATGTAATAAATTGCAATAATTGATCTAATGTCAGTAGTGATGTAATGTCAGTTCTACATCTAAGTAGGTGTACAGGTGTTCCTAATAAAGTTCTCAGTGAGTGGATATTTTGGCAATTGTCTGTATCTGTGTGCATGGATAGTAGACAAGTTGTAAATATTGTTCTCCTTCAGTTGCCATAAAAACTTTTACCCAACATCCAACCAGCTGCCTACCTTTCATTTTATTTCCTGCTTGATATTATTATGTACTTCATTATCGGTCACGACCTGGCTCATTGGCCGTGACAAAGAGGGAGACGCACACTGACGCATTTAAAAAACAAGGTCAAATTTATTTGAAATAACCAGTTAACAAAAATGTGTAGTGTGAAAGTCAGTTGCATCAGTAGTGTGAGTGAGTGGATGTGTGAAAAGTATGCTGAAGCAATGTTGTCTCATGCAAACCCAAAAAGAACCAACAGGTACGTGGGAAGAGAGTTCCCTCCTTCAGGCAAGAGTCAGGTACATTTTAACATCTGGTCACAGGTGCTCCCAATTGCGCAAATGACCTGGTACTCCGCCAACAAGGCACCTGTGAAGTAACGCCAGAATAAGTAGCACAGAGCAGGGGGCCGTAACATATCCCTAATTTTAACAATTTGAAACAATAAAATTAAAAAATGTAAAAAACATTCTCAGAGTTACAATAACAGCCATTAAAAACAATGTACTTTAAACAAATTGCATATCCCATATTGTTCAGAGTGAACAGTGGGGGACAGAGCCAAATACCTTATTGTATTTGAGATAACTATTAAGTAGAATGATGGCAGAAAGGATTTCCTATCCATAGTGAAATGGAGCTGGAGATCTAATGACACGACAAACATGATTATGGGACAATTCTACAAGGAAATAGTTTCCATTATTTATGTCATGGTTTGGCAAAGGGCGGATTCGAGCCGTGGTGACCATCGTAGGGCTCTACACCTACACACGGCTGGCCGCCGCGTTCCAGTCATTTACCTTAACCACTACGCTACAGGCCGCCCATCAGGCTGATTAACGGATTGCCTAGGTGAACGCGCTTGCCACCTGTGTTCATGGCTTGCATTTGCGATTCTACATGAGACGCTCCAAAAAGAGCAGCAGACATCTATGGCATCTCGCAGATCTCAGCTCGCAGGTCACACATTTTGTGAAACGAGCCCCAGCTCTTTTCAAAGAGAGCTGGCAGACAGGTTGGGATCTGGCAGCCCTCCTTTAGCTCCATCAGGCCCGCCGTTTTTGGACAGGTCCATACGTGCCGTTACACTGCAGGTGAACAGGCCAACATCAACGCCCAAATAGCAAATTCCCAACAGTAGTCGGTGCCACTGATTGCACTCACCAGTGTAGGGAACAGGATTAACCCAGCACTCACTCTGGCACACAGCAGTGTAGGGAACAGGATTAACCCAGCACTCACTCACTCTGGCACACAGCAGGGTAGGGAACAGGATTAACCCAGCACTCACTCTGACACACCAGTGTAGGGAACAGGATTAAACCAACACTCACTCTGATACACAACAGTATAGGGAACAGGATTAACCCAACACTCACTCTGACACACAGCAGTATAGGGAACAGGATTAACCTAGCACTCACTCTGATACACAACAATGAAGGGAACTTGATTAACCCCGCACTCACTCACTCTGACACACAGCAGTGTAGGGAACAGGATTAACCCAGCACTCACTCACTCTGGCACACAGCAGTGTAGGGAACAGGATTAACCCAGCACTCACTCTGACACACAAAATTGGTAAACAAAAATCATGGAACCTTATTGTATTGCTTGAGGTACAGCAGGTCAGTGTGTGGAAGTGCACACAACCTCAGACTGGGGCGACGGTTCACCTCTCAGCACGACAATGACCTGGAACATACAGCCAAGACAATGCTGGAGTGGCTTTGGGACAAGTCTCTGACTCTGTGTTTCTGATACACACTGTAACCTCTACATGAATGTTTATCAGGTTCATACTCCTCATTTTACTGTACTATTTTATCCAGGGTCTAAACTGCGTGCTGATACATTCAGTGAGCAATTTATTAGGTAGACCTGTACACCAACTTGTTAATGCCAATAGTTAATCAGCCAATCATGTGGCGGCAACTAAATACATACAAGCATGCAGACGTGGTCAAGAGGCTCAGCTGTTTTTCAGACCAAATGTCAGAATGGGTAATAAATGTTATCTAAGTGACTTTGACTGTGGAATTGTCTATTCTTGACAATAATTATTTTTTTGAGAAGGTTTTTTTGGTTGAGTTGATCAATCAGTGGAGGTGGTAGAAGTGTGCTGTTAGATAGGTTGATTTTACCTTTTAGACAGTATTTTAGAGAGTATTGCAGGAAGCTGCTACCCCCGATATCATACCTGTGTCTCAGTGACTCGTGTGGTATTAGTGAATGGTCTTCACAGAAGTGTCTGTGATGTGTAATGCCTGATTTCCTCCATGAGTTGAATGATAGAGGTTTATTTTTAATTTGGAAGTCAGGATTATGCCATACTGGTGTGAATTTATTTGGGATCAGCAGATGACCTCTGATTTGGTTGAGTTTTCACGAGTCACGGCAATTAAAGGTTTTGTTTTTTTAATTGTGTTTTCTAATTGACTTTGAGAGAAATGGGAGATCTAATAGTGATAGATTGTTGGCATTCATATTGTTCAATGTCCAGCCATGGGTGTTGTTTTTGTTGGTCTCTCTGTAGGCAATTATTAATGTGTTGAAGATGGGTGGTGAGATGACAGACTCTGAATTTTGGGGCTGATAACCCTCCATGGTCTTTGGGTTTCTGTGGTGTGGATAGTTTACTATAACTATAACTATAGCATTCAACATACAATACAAAATGCTGAAGTAGCAGGAAATATCAGGGATAAAAACGCTGATATGGAATCTTGTATATTTTTTCATCTCAAAGGACCTCTCACACAGCGCTTTCTGGCGCCATCTGCTGGTGAGGACCGAAAGTGCATCTTCTCCTCCAGCTCTTCCGGGATTCATGCTCCACCTGGAAGCTTGTGTGTCCAACCCTGACCAATCACATCTCAGCACCCCAGTCCTGACCAATCAAATCTCAGGACTCCTGCCCTGACCAATCAGTGACCTGGAAATCCAAAGCTCCTCCTTACTCACAGGAAGTTTGAGAAATTGTGAAATGTTTGAATTTAGGTGCAGATAAAATCTGATAAAAATGTTTTATTAACCTCTGATTTCACAGCATTATTACATTATTAATACAAAATAGAAACAGAACAGCAGACGCAATTGAAAGGCCCAGTAGGAAGGTTTTTTACTGAAAATGAAACATGCAAAACATGCAGACAACACATAATAATTTAAAAAGAAGTCTATAAATAATGTATAGAATATCTTAAAAAGAGATGAAAATCTTTCCAAAATGTTTGTGCATTAAAAGAAATATATATATTTATCAATAATCAAATAGGCCCTAGTCCTTATCTTTGTTGTACTGTTAGCAGTTGAAATAGAATTTTCCTCTTTGTTGTATACCACTCTGAATAAGAGCATCAGCCAAATGCCATTAATGCAAATTATTAATTACCTGAGGTCAGTAATTCCATACGTTAGGAGTTCAAATCATGAATGTCTTACAGGAGGAAATTTAAAAGTTAAAGTTAGTGTCAATAATGTCATAATTTCTGAATATTAAAACAATAACCTGATACCGTCTCACAATGGGTGAGACATTCCCACCATGTAGTAAAATGTTATTGACACACAAACAGGAACTTACATTATGAACGTGTAAGAAGCTCCCAAATCCAAAAAGCATCACTTTTCAAAAATAATTTATTTTCAATTTTGTTAAAAGCGTCTTTAAAACAGGTTTTCATATATTACCATGTCAGACAACATTGTTAGTTGTCTCTAGTATATTATATTCATAATAATACATTTTATTTGTGAAACGTTTTTCCCAAGCTCAAAGCACTGTACAGTACATTTCAAAAATAATAATAATTTTTTTAAAATTGATTAATAACACGCCTCACAGCAAGGAGGTCCTGGGTTCGAATCCCCGTCGGCCGGGGCCTCTCTGTGCGGAGTTTGCATGTTCTCCCCGTGTCTGCGTGGGTTTCCTCCGGGTACTCCGGTTTCCTCCCACAGTCCAAAGACATGCACGTTAGGCTGATTGGAGAGTCTAAATTGCCCGTAGGTATGAGTGTGTGAGTGAATGGTGTGTGTGCCCTGAGATAGACTGGCGACCTGTCCAGGGTGTATTCCTGCCTTTCGCCCAATGTATGCTGGGATAGGCTCCAGCCCCCCTGCGACCCTGATCAGGATAAGCGGGTTCAGATAATGGATGGATGGATGGATGATTAATAACAATACAAGAAGCAACACAAAAAGCAAGAGTAAAAAAAAGAGCAAGCTATAAAAACAATGTTTACAAGGAACCAGCAGGGAGGAGAACCGCCAATGAGTAGAGAAATGCTATGTGTGATGACCAGTGTGATAGGCCTCCCTAAACAGACAGGTTTTAACTGTGTTCTGAAAGACTGGATGGATTCAGAAGTCCTATTGCACCCAGGAAGGTCATTCCAGAGCCTGGGTGCTGCAGCACTGAACGCCCTGTACAGCGATGTAATACTTCTAAAGGCGTCTCAAAAATCATCCATTAAGCACTCCTAAATCATCAAAATGGAGTCACAACAGTGACTTCACCAAATCTTATTAAAACAGGTTTGTGAAGCTGCATATCAAGGTGAAACTCGGCCCTTGGTGTAATGAGCCAGCCCAATATTTCATTTAATTCATTTTCTATCTCATTTCACTGTTTCATCTCACTGTTTTTCCCTCTCTTTAATTACAGCTGATCTTCCCTTCAGTTTCTGACTCAACCCAGATCACACAGTTTTATAGAGGATTTATAATTATAAAGCCAAAACCCAGGGTAGAGGGGCTGAGTGAATGTGGTCTGGACTGTGTGCAGGAGGGTCATTGTGTCAGAGACGCTGTAGAAGGACAGAGTTCCTGCCCTGTGATCCAGGTACACTCCTATTCTGGAGGAGGGGGGAACAGGGATTTTAGTGTCCTTATTATTGTGCCAGAAAGAGTAACCAGAGCGAGAGCAGAACAAAGCCCAGGACTTGTCATTACATCCCAGAGCAGCGTCATCAACCTCTCCTTTCCTGCTGATGTCTTTATATGACACTGCTATATAAACCCCATCTCCACTCCACTCAGCCTCCCAGTAACAGCGTCCAGACAGACCCTCTGTGCACAGCACCTGCCACCAGTAGTCAAATCTCTCTGGATGATCAGGATAAGACTGGATCTCTCCCACACTGGTCACCTCTCTGTTCCCCTCAGACAGACGGAGGTATTCACACGCTGTGTTGGGGTCCAGTGTGAGCTGACAGGAATCTGATGGAGGAGAAGAGAAGGGGGTACCATTTGCATTGGTGAAATATTCAATATTTTCTTCATTGATGTCCTTACCCTCACATTTACATTTTAATTAGGGATAAAAGCATGAACGGCTGTTTTTGAACAATTTTTTATTTCTTTACAAAATGGCAGCATTAACTGTGGTCTTTGGGGAATGAAACTGCAGGTATGTTCTTATCCTCCCCCTACTCAGTTATCACAACTGCACATAATCTGTGTCCTAGAATCTAAAATTCTGTCATCTGATTCCTTGGGTCATACTGAACAAAATGCATATTCCCAATTTAATATGCTCCAGGCAGATTTTTCCGCTATTTAAAATTTGCTTTGGGGATATGGTGAGAATTTGGCCCATCTCCAACTAATTTGGCTAGAAACAATCTGCAGAGACAGAACCTCAATAATGACCAAATCTCTTTTTATTGACTAATATAGCAGACCATAATATTTCAAAGCAGAGGCTTTTTAACATACTCATGTTGTTTTCAAACTGAATGGTGTTTAGTGGCCCCTCTTGAGGGAAAGGTTATTGAGAGCGTTCATTTTGATTGACCATTCTCTTACTTTGAAGCCACGTGTACAGTAACTGGTGTAGAAATTGAGGCTTAATTTTAGTTTTTATTTCAGAAATAAGCCGTATTTTTCTTTTAAGATGAAAAAGAGACTGCCACCTTTCTGCCTGTGCTGGACTATGGTGATCTCTTATATATGCACACTTCTGCTCAATCTCTGCATGCTGGATTTAGAACAAACTGCAAAGCCTTGACTCACCATTGTGAGCTATACTCTCGGGTAGGATGTCCAGCTTTGGCAACAACTTGAACATTGGTATACTTTTGTGTCCAGTGTCCCACGAGAAAAAAGGGAATTTATGTATTCTGTCCCTTTGGACTGCAAAATGACTTAAAGCTGAATGCTTTGATATGGTTGAATGCTTTTAAATCCACTACAAAAGAACTGTATGTGAAATCGATAGGATGTCAGTGTTTACACAGATTTTTTGTTTTGCTTTTATTGCACTTGCTGTTGATTGTTTTATATTGTAGTGTTATTTGTTTGTTGTACTGTTTTGTGTTATTTGAAAGTGGTTTCAACATTTAACATTTTCACCCACTATGATGATGGTAATTCTTGTTTTATTACTATATATTCATATTTTACAGACTGAAGGACACATATTATCATATACAGTGCCGTCTGTATGTATTCCAACAATTTCTGTTCATTTGGCTCTTTATTTACGTCCATAATCGGTGACATGGGCGACATGGCTCAGGCAGTAAGAGCAGTTGTCTCATTGGCTCAGGCAGTAAGAGCAGTCGTCTCATTGGCTCAGGCAGTAAGAGCAGTCGTCTCATTGGCTCAGGCAGTAAGAGCAGTCGTCTGGCAGTCGGAGGGTTGAGCAATGAGAGGAAGACACCTAACCCCAAAATGCTCCTGACGAGCTGGTCAGTGCCTTGCATGGCAGCCAATCGCCGTCGGTGTGTGAGTGTGTGTATGAATGGGTGAATGAGAAGCATCAATTGGATAAAGGCTCTATATAAATGCCAACCATTTACCATTTAGCTGATGAGTTTAGGAATCACCATTTGTATACATAGTCCTCTCATTTTAAGGGACCAAAAGTAAATGGATGGTTGGGTTTTCAGCGGATTCTGAATAGTCAGGTGTATTCAATCGCTTCTTTAGTGCAGGTATATGAAAGCTTTGAGTATCTAGTCTTGATTCTAGGCTTCTGAGTGCCTTTGCAGTCACCTCATTGGTGTTTGCCAACATGAGGCCCTGAGTTGTGCCAATGACAGTGGAAGGAAGCCATTATGAGGCTGAGAAATAAGAAAATAACCGTCAGGCTGAACAATAGGCTTTCCAAAATAAACAGCTGGGAACATCCTTAAGAAAGACAGCACTGCTGAGCTCAGTATTTGCAAAGAGGCTGGTAGGCCAAGGAAGACCGACAGTTCACATTCTCACCATAATGAAGAAAAACCCCCAAACACCAGGTGGACAGATCAGAAACCCTCCTCAGGAAGCAGGACTGGATGTGTCAGTGACTGCTCTCCACAGAAGAAGAAATGCCACAGGCTGATTCCGTGCCGAACCTTTATGATTTGCTCCACGTTTTGCTCTAATTATATGCAGTATAGGCACACACAGGCAGTTCTTCCATGCAGTGGTTTTGCATCATGGGTAGAATTGTGTTTTGTGTGTGTAATTTATTAATGTGGCAAGGTCTGCCATGTCTTGTAAGGTGTCGGCATCACTAGTTTTTTCTCTCTCTCTTGTATGGGAAAGGGCCTGCTGGTGCGAGTCTGGTGCGTTTATCTATCATTTTAAATGTGTAAAAATGTTTGCCGTGTAAATCTTTCTGTTAAATTGTTGTTGTTGTTAGATGCACTACATAGATGCACATAGTTTAAATATGACTATATTGTTTATGGAGGTTCAGCTGGGGGAGGAGCTACTTAAAGTGCCGAGTTTAGAGTTCCTGAGGATTAGTCCACTCAACCCACAGAGCAAATGAGCTCCTGAAGATTAGTCCACTCAACCCACAGAGCAAATGAGCTCCTGAAGATTAGTCCACTCAACCCACAGAGCAAATGAGCTCCTGAAGATTAGTCCACTCAACCCACAGAGCAAATGAGCTCCTGAAGATTAGTCCACTCAACCCACAGAGCAAATGAGCTCCTGAAGATTAGTCCACTCAACCCACAGAGCAAATGAGCTCCTGAAGATTAGTCCACTCAACCCACAGAGCAAATGAGCTCCTGAAGATTAGTCCACTCAACCCACAGAGCAAATGAGCCCCTGAAGATTAGTCCACTCAACCCACAGAGCAAATGTCAACATTGGGCCTTGAAGGCAGAGTCAAATTTTGCACCTTGCTGCATTCTCACATTATTTTATTTTTGCATGAACAGTCACCGACCACTTTATTAGGTATTAATTAGACTTATTAAACTTCTACTGCTGTAGCCTATCCACTTCGAGTTATGATGTGTTGTGGGTTCAAAGATGCTCTTCTGCATGCCACTGTTATGATGTGTGGTTACTTGCATTACTGTCACCTTCCTGTCAGCTTTGACCAGCCTGGCTTTTCTCCTCTGATGTCTCTCATTAACAAGGCCTTTCTGTCTGCTGAACTGCTGTTTTTGTTTTTTGCACCATTGCAAACTCTAGAGTGTGCAAGTGTGTCCCAGGAGATCAGCAGTTTCTGAGATACTCAAACCACTCTGTCTGCTACCAACAATCATTCCACGGTCAAAGTCACTTGGATCACATTGTATCCCCATTCTGATGGGTGATGTGAACAGTAACTGAAGCTCCTGACCCGTATCTACATGATTTTATGCATTGCATTGCTGCCACACATTTGGCTGATTAGATAATCACATGAATATGAAGGTGTAATAAAGTAAAAAATATTATAACAGCTGATGTCGTATTATATATAGTTTTGTTCACTGTAAATATTGGCACTTCAATTTGGAGAACCTGCACTTGAAAAAAAAGAAACTTCACCATGTTCTTCACTCCTTGCTGCCATCATGAATTCTGTATTCCACAGATCTGCTCAAGTTCAATCAAACTCCTTCACACTCATTGGAGGGTGTATCAAGACAGACTCCAAAGGCAATCAAAAGCCAAGAATCAAAATACTGAAGGCTCTCTTATGCCTTCACAAAGGAAGCAATTGAATATACCTAACTATTCAGAAGCAGTTGAGAAGCCAACTGTCCAATTACTTTTGGTCCATAAAAAAGAAGGGAGGGGGGGGGGGGCTATGTATGAAAAGGAATGTAATTCCTACACACATCACCGGATATTGATGCTAAAACCCTCGAAGTAAAGGGGCAGTCTGCACTTTAACTTCATATTCATTGTTTCATTTCAAATTATGATTTCTTTTCATAATGTTCTGTTGCCAAAAGAACTGAAACTCTACCAGCTGTCCAAGTACATACGCGATGTACTGTGTGATCTGTTTGTTTAATACCAGGATGACTGCAGCTGAATTAACAGAGATCTGATGGAGGAGAAGATGTATGAGATCTCTAAAGCCAGCCAGTTATGAATATAGAAAATTATAAATTATAATCTACTTCTTCATATTCCCCCATAATCTCATGTTGCTTCATTCTTTGCATCGGGGCTGAAATACAGACTCACATTGTAAGAAGTCCTCTCTGGTCTTGGGCTCTTCAGGGCCAACAATATGGACTTCTCCCACTGTGGAGAGAGATCACAACGTGAGCTCTTAAAGATTACCTTCTTTTATCATTTCCCAGTGAAATATAATGCTAATTTCACAGTGGAAAAATATTGGTCACACTTTACAATAAGGTAGATGAAAATGGCATTAACATGAATTAACTGATATACTGTTGAAATACATGAAGGATCCAGCATCAGTATCAATCCCAGCTATTCTTCTAAAACTGAGCAAAGATGCAGTGAGATGAGACAAGATGGAAATGTTTTATGATAAAATACTGAGTTTGAGAGGATCTTCATTTGGCATCTCTGAAAGGAATCTTTCTAAACCTTGCAGTCTCCTCTCATCTCTCCACAGCAGCTTGCATCCTAGCAAGTAAAGACTGGAGATAATTTGTTCTCTGAAGCGTAAACAAAGCTTTGACTGAACAGGTTTATGGTCATACTCTCGCCAGATAGACTGCCTCATAACAGACTGGGTGCTTTCAATGTCTCATCCCTACACATATTGTGGCTCATTTGGAGCTTCAAGTGTCACTCCACACTGTGATATTTAACCTGTGAGACAGACTGAAATGTCACTCACTCCTCTCATTAATAATATATAACCTGTGATAGTGCCTTTCATGATGTAAAAGTGAATCTCACCAGTGTGTTGTGTGCAGTGCCTAAACACACTTTCTGCTGCAGGGTTTGTCCACCAACCTTTTCCAGAAACTTTGACCAACTCCGCCTTGAAAACGTCCTCCAGTCGCTCTTTCAGTTCAGAGACAGATTTCCTCACAGCCTCAAAAGAGACGTGTGGACTGACAGTGATGCTGGGTAAGTCTCCAGGTCCAGGAGGGGCACAGAGAGACTGACAGCTCTGCAGACAGTCACACAGACAGAGAACAGTCTCAGCACAGATTCCTGTGCAGGTGCCAGGAGCAGATCTTTGTAAATGAGGAACACACCTCACATGTATGTACAGTGTACATGTGCAGACTGTCAGAGAGCCAGTAATGTTACCTGGAGGAAATGGATGTGATCCTCTGTGTGTGAAAGCTGCTTCAGCTCAGCGTCTCTCCTCCTCAGCTCAGCAATCTCTTGCTCCAGTCGCTCAAGGAGTCCTTCAGCCTGACTCACTTCAGCCTTCTCCTGATCTCTGATCAGCTCTTTCACCTCAGAGCACCTTCTCTCAATGGAGTGGATCATCTCAGTAAAGATCCTCTCACTGTCCTCCACTGCTGCCTGTGCAGAGCGCTGTTAGGAGACACAGACAGAGGAGGGCTATACATTTTAACTAGGCCTTTCACTCAGCTCTTACTGGGACCCCAGACAGCCTGTTCCCCACAGTGTGGCTCAGTGGGATTGAGCCCCACAGGGCTGGAAAGTGGCCCAACACTGGGCTCCTCACTGGCTGACTGGAGGAGAGCCCTGACTGAGCCCTGAAATGGCTCTTCCAGCAGCCAGCTGTTGTCTTCTCCTGTGGTCAGTACCCACCTTGAGTGACTGCACAGCCTGTCTCAGATCCTGCAGCTCCTTCTCTCTCTCCTGGATTCTCTGCTGGAATTTACTCTGTGTCGCCCCCAGCTGCTTCTGTGGATAGATTGATCATTTCTCCCCAGGTTTATTATCATAATTATATTGTATTATATCATATAACAATGTTGAACTACATTTTATCATTCAAAACGGTAAACTGGTAACAATTTACATGTGCAAATAATAATGCAAATAACTCACAACTGAGTAATTCATCTATACCGCTTGGTTTAGGTATCTGTACATAATTAATTCATGTTATCAACTCCATTACTTCATGCCAATTCATACTGGAAAAAAAACTTCATGTATTTATTTTTGGTTTATTAATTATACATTCATCCTATGGCTTGCTAATGTGGAAATATCCAAGTAATTACTACATTAGATAAATGTTCTCAAATACATGAAACTGGATTTGTTACATTTGAAAAGTGAATTTCAATGAAAAGTCTATTTCATTCTTAAATTATGTATTCGTATATAATTAATTCATTTTAACAACCAAATAGGTAAACGCAAATTCATGGAACCTTATTGTATTGCTTGAGGTACAGCAGGTCAGTGTGTGGAAGTGTACTGGCCTCATAGCTAAAGCTTCTAAACTGTGTGAGTGAACTAGCTCCTCCAGCCGTGTTGATTCTCATTCAGGGAGTGAATAGGGGGGTGAGGGGGGTGAACAGAGCTGTCACACAGAGCTGACTTGGGTTCACTTCCTGCTCTTACTGCTTGATCACTGTGGACTTCAGACCAGGAAATCATTGTGCTACTGAGTCCTTTTCAAATGTATAAATCATAGCTAAATATCAAGATAATATCTGTAATTACTGATAAAATAGCATGAGTGTTATGTGTAAGTTTCAGCCCTACCTGTTTCTCAGTCCTTTCTGCTGCAGCTGAGACTGTATCATGGCCTCTGTGTTCATCCATTGTACACAGATAACAGATACACTGCTGATCGGTACGACAGTAAATCTTCAGTGGTTCGTCATGATGAGAGCAGATATTCTCCTGCAGGTTTCCAGTGGCTTTCACCAGTTTGTGCTTCTTAAAGGCAGGAGATTCATAGTGAGGCTGGAGGTGAGTTTCGCAGTAAGAGGCCAGACACACCAGGCAGGACTTGACAGCTTTGTGCTTTCTCCCAGTGCAGACATCACACGCCACGTCTCCAGGTCCAGCGTAACAGTGAGCAGGAGGAGCAGCTTGGAGTCCTGTCTTCTTCAGTTTCTCCACCACTTCAGCAAACATGGTGTTTCTTCTTAAAACAGGCCTTGGGGTGAAGGTCTCTCTGCACTGGGGACAGCTATAGACACCAGTATGATCATCCTGATCCCAGCAGCCCTGAATACAGCCCATACAGTAACTGTGTCCACAGGGAATAGTCACCGGATTCTTCAGTAGATCCAGACAGATCGAACAGCTGAACTGGTCCTGATCCAGTAAAACGCCACCTTCAGCCATTTTACAAAAAAATGGCTAAAAAAAAACTGATGAGATCAGTTTTTATTCAGAAGGTAGTGTAGTTTCTCTGAATCGGCGTGTGAAAGAGATATTTCCTAGTTCTGAGCAGACCCACCTAGTTATTTGACGCAAACAGAGAGAGAGTTTCGTTTTCTCTGAAACTGCGTGACAGAGAGTGGGAGGGACTCCCTGGCTCTCCCCACAGCTGCAGGAGGAGTGGTGTTGGACTGAGCTGGCTCTCCCCACAGCTGCAGGAGGTGTGGCGTTGGACTGGCGCCAGGCTGAGGCCGAGGAGAGCCAGCTGAGCAGAGGGCAGGGCTCGTTTCACGAAGAGATGAAAATGCATCCCTTGCGAATCGCAAATAAAACTGCGATGGCTACAGACCTCTCGCAGAACCGATTTTTTCCACGAAAATACGGCGTGTCCTCTGGTAGTGCTGAAATCCAGAAGGAATCTTCCGTGATCACGCCCCCCCTTCAGATATGTACGGAGTTAATGAAATAGTTCATTTAATTGTAACCTTCTTGACAGAAATCACCTTCTCTCGTTTCAAGTGTCCCCTGACGTTGGGTACATACGTATATGCGGCTTATGCCTCCGTGAAGTTTATTTTTAAACTACGAGTATACATTTTCACATGTTACAGTAGGGAAATTCACAAAACTCGGCCCATTTTAAGTATTGGCTACATACAGTGACGGGTAATAATACGTACGCATAGCCGATGGAATTTATTCTAAGAACTGTATACTTTAATTATTTTCAAAATAATTTCGTTCTGGAAAGTAATAATGAGAGTGCACTTTAAATAGCCTCCACTCTCTGGGATTTAGTTCAGAAAAGGCACTGACAGCTTTCCGCATCACCGTCAGCTTTCTTGGGCTTGTCAGATAAAGCAATGGAGTAAGCAAACCTTCCGTCCAGTTAAAGCGACGACGTATTGTAAATTCTTATTTCATTCAGATTCCCAAGCCCCAACACAGGCGTCAAGTGAAACTTCTACGTAGGCCTAGTACTTGGGCTCCCAAAAGTCCTTGGTGCGACTGATAGGCTAGTTTACAAATTCCCATCATCAAGGCACCGACTAAGAACGAACACACTTTTGTGTAGAAATGGGTAGGCTTCCACGCTGTAAACATCGCCCAACAAGTTGTATGTGATGGCAGTCACAGAGTAGGCTAGGCTATTATCTACCGTGGTTAATCTGGGAGCACGATACTGTACATTTTGAGTAACTGTGATTTGTGTCATCACTTTCCCACCGGCGATATTAAACCGATATTATTGCTGGATGGCTTCTAGGTGGCGTGTAGATTTAATTTGAATGTTGCAAATAGCAAAATGTCTAACATATCTATTAAGTGTAGGCTATTAGGTTTGCCAGGGACACGTAATTGTCAAATGAAATAAATAATTAAATGGTTGGCCTTTATATAGCGCCTTTGTTGATGCTTCTCATGAACCCATTCATACACACACTCACACACCAACGATTTGGCGATTTGGCTGCCATGCAAGGCACCAACCAGCTTGTCAGGAACATTTTGGGCGCAGGTGTCTTGCTCAGGGACACTTTGACACACCCAAGGTGGGATCAAACCGGCAACGCTCCAACTGCCAGTCAACTGCTCTTACCGCCTGAGCCAATGTCGCCCCTCTATTTAAAATTGTGTTTTTATTTTATGTAGGCCTATAATTCTAACTGCAATATAAATCTTTCCACCTCTCAGACACACATGGACAGCCCACAGAGCTTAGGAGTGTTGCTGTTGTAGGGAAGAATACATTCCCTGCTTCAGTGTTTTTGTAACCTAACACCTCAACCATACTCCCTTATCAAGGGGGTTAGAAACAAAGCCCAGCACCATCATTACATTACATTATTGGCATTTTGGCAGACACTCTTATCCAGAGCGACGTACAGCTGATTAGACTAAGCAGGAGACAATCCTCCCCTGGAGCAATGCTGGGTTAAGGGCCTTGCTCAAGGGCCCAACGGCTGTGCGGATCTTATTGTGGCTACCACCGGGATTAGAACCACCGACCTTGTGTGTTCCAGTCATTTACCTTAACCACTACGCTACAGGCCGCCCATCAGGCTGATTAACGGATTGCCTAGGTCAGGGGTCGGCAACCCTGGTCCTGGATAGCCGCAGGGTGTGCTGGCTTTCGTTGTTACTTGGCATTAATTGATCAATGAAAGCCGTTGATTGCACAGTTCTCACCTCACCTGGTTTCTTGGGTCTGAATCGGTTGCTTATTTTAAGGTGGAGACGAAAGCCAGCACACCCTGCGGCTCTCCAGGACCAGGGTTGCCGACCCCTGGCCTAGGTGAACACGCTTGCCACCTGTGTTCATGGCTTGCATTTGCGATTCTACATGAGACGCTCCAAAAAGAGCAGCAGACATCTATGGCATCTCGCAGATCTCAGCTCGCAGGTCACACATTTTGTGAAACGAGCCCCAGCTCTTTTCAAAGAGAGCTGGCAGACAGGTCGGGATCTGGCAGCCCTCCTTTAGCTCCATCAGGCCCGCCGTTTTTGGACAGGTTACTATGACAGGCCCATACGTGCCATTACACTGCAGGTGAACAGGCCAACATCAACGCCCAAATAGCAGCAATGTTCAGTTTCCCAACAGTAGTCGGTGCCACTGACTGCATTCACCAGTGTAGGGAACAGGATTAACCCAGCACTCACTCTGGCACACAGCAGTGTAGGGAACAGGATTAACCCAGCACTCACTCTGGCACACAGCAGTGTAGGGAACAGGATTAACCCAGTACTCCCTCAAACACACTGCATTGTACAGGATTAACCCAGCACTCACTGACACACTGCAGTGTAGGGGGAAACATCAACCCAGCACTCATTCTGACAAACAGCAGTGTAGGGAACAGGATTAACCCAGCACTCACACACATCAGTGTAGGGAAAAGGATTAACCCAGCACTCACTCACTGACACACAACAGTGAAGGGAACAGGATTAACCCAGCACTCACTGACACACAGCAGTGTAGGGAACAGGATTAACCCAGCACTCACACCTCTGCAGGGTTACAGCCAATGTAATATCACTCTTATCTTGATCTTCTAGCTCTTCCATGTTGCACTTGTTTAGCCGTCTTGATGTTGTTGCTCTTTATCATATCTCCAGTAATCACGCCGCATCTAGTTTATGACATGCGAAAGCTTGATGGACTTGGCCTACGCTTACCTTATGAACTAGACTGGATGTTCATGGCTATGGATAGCTGAGTCCATGGGAATTGACCTTGGGTATGCACTCGCAGTACTTTCCTCTGGACAAATGTCTGCCAAATAAATATAATGTAAGGCAGTGGTGTCCAATCTTATCCTAAAAGGGCCGGCGTGGGTGCAGGTTTTTGTTTTAACCCAACAGTAACACACCTGATTATACTAATGAACTAATCATGGTCTTTAATCAAGACCTTGATGAGTAGAATCAGCTGTCTTAGTCCTGTGCTAAAACAACAACCTGCACACACACCGGCCCTTTCTGGATAAGATTGGACACCCCTGATGTAAGGCAATGGATGTCTCTGAAATCAGCCATCACACAAAAACAGTGTACGTTTTAACTAGCTCTTTTAATGTGGAACTTATCTGGCATAGAACACTTCCAATGTGTTTCAGTTCAGTGGTCACGCTTTCAATGGATCTGACGAGGTCTCTCTGTGTCTGTAGGGCGGAGTCAGTGGGGACACGCCCACTTGTCTCCCCGGAGATGCTGCTGGGTCCTGCAGCACTGTGGCCCCCCTCCGGGACCCCCCCATGGACCTCCGGCACCTCCTCCCGATACTCCGGCACCTCCTCCCCACTCAGCACGCCCGGTTTTTCATCCTCCAGCTCTGAAAGTCACAGAAAATTACGCACGGTGTTGGACTGCTGAACTGTTTGCTGCGTTCTAGCATTGACCGATTTCTTTTATTAGATAATCATCAGAAAAATACAAGAGGTTCATCAAGTAGGAAAACCATCCAGTAAAACTACCAAGCATAGGACAAGAAAGTTTTGAAGCGTATTTCCATTGTGGTGGAAAGTTCATTACATTTAAATTCAAGACTGCTATGAAACTAAATAAATCGCATCGCATGCAGACATTTTTCATAGACTCTTGGTGCATTCTTTCCCAAGAATATAAAACCGCCTTCACCCTCTTTCATCCACTGTCGTGGATAAAATAAAACGGGCTTTACCGGCTTTCACACTCGTGGGTTCTGCCGTGTCAGGGCACTCGTCGGGCGGGGGCAGCTCCCCGCAGGGCTGGATGTCTTCCATGATGAAAGCCAGCCTCTCGTCGAGGGCGGAGAGAGGCGGGCTCCTCACGCTCCGCCCAGCGGCGCCGACGCTCTCTCTGTGCGCGGATATGCGCTTTTTGGCCAGCATTTTCATGTCGAACCATTTCTTCTTAACTTCCTCCGTCGACCGGTGCACGGCGCTGACGGCGTTGACCGCAACACAAACTCTCTGCCACTCCATGCGCTTCCGCCCGGTGCTGACGCCCATGCTCGCGCCGTTAAACAATATTCTGCGTCTCCTCTCCACCTCCTTTACAAGAACCTGAATTTCACACTCGGCAAAATTCTTCTTTTTACGCCTCTGCTTTGATAATACCATTTTCTCACCGAAAGCGGTTTACAGTATTGCCGCAGATGGTTAATCGCGGGGGCCGTGCATGTGCACTCAATTTTCAGCGAAAGGTTTTTTCATAACGGCACAATTTCTTACATGTGTGCGAAAGAACGGGTTTGCAACTTAAATCAGAACTTCAGTATTACAATCTACGAAAGAGTTTAACTCTACGGAGATGTGGGCCCCGGTAACTAAAGTCTGGAAAACCAAGTTCTTCTTTCTTGCGCACGCACATTTCAAGCGCCGATTCTAAAAGTTAAGGTTCCCGACTGTTAATTGTATTACAGTGCACAACTACAAAGCACAAGGTAACGTTAGACTACGTCCACTTGCTAAAACCCGCAAGCTACGAATATGAACCCTGAACTCTTAAGATTTTGTGTATAGTTGTTCGATACGTATTTCGCTAAACGGATACTATACTTTTCCCCCATTCGCTATATAGCCCTACCTCATTTTTGGCCGCCCAAAAATGTGAAAATCAGCGGCCCATATCATATACCGCCCGGGACACGGTACTTAGCAACGACAGACCTGTTGTTTGATGTTTTTATTTGTTGGGCTACATATGATGACGACATCAAGAAGCGACGGAAAGGGTTGACGTTAACGCGTTTAATCTGCCGGAAGTGGCTGAGAAGCTGCTGAAGTTGACTACTCTTGAGGAATTTGTGCCAGACTGCCATCATTTAAGGAGCCGAACAACCAGGACACCCTTTTTTTGTGGCAAGTTCGGCGAACGTGCAAGGAACGTTATAGATGTCGATTTGGATATGTAGTCCAATTTCATATGAATTGTTATGTTTTTTGACATCTGAGTTAGCTTATCCTTGAGCTCGTATGGGTGTGGGGTTTTGGCTGCATCTGTTTCAAAAATCGGGTCCAGGCATCTCCCTTATCGCAGACAGTATTTTACTTGACGGCATGCATAGACAACCGATTGGATGCTCATTTTAATCATGACATGGTTATGCGCGCAATATTAAGGGAAAGCGTCTTGGCATTTTGTGTTTTGCTTGCCAGCTCGCTTCTGTTTGACGAAGCTGTCAGACCCGTTCGCGCACGAGCTTGCGATATTTATCTGACGGATGTTTCAGCTGTTGCAGGCGTCGCGAGGCTGTCGCCTGTCAAATCTTAAATTGGTTACCTCCTTTATCTTCTGTTTTCAGGTTCGGGGCCTTTTCAAAAATCCAAACGATGGTGAGTTTTATTAGATCTTTTCTCATCTCGTGTGTAAATTAATCGGTTAATAAAACACGTTTTTGGTGCCCATCTCTCCCTGTTTCTCTTACTTCCTGCCTGCTTCTCCTCCCCCCTCTCTCCCCCCTCCTCCCTCTCCCTCTCTCTCCCCCCTCCTCCCTCTCCCTCTCTCTCCCCCCTCCTCCCTCTCCCTCTCTCTCCCCCCTCCTCCCTCTCCCTCTCTCTCCTTCCCCCTCTCTCCCTCTCTCTCTCTCCCCCTCCCCCCTCTCTCCCTCTCCCTCTCCCTCTCCCTCTCTCTCTCTCTCTCTCCCTCTCCCTCTCTCTCTCTCTCTCTCTCCCTCTCTCCCCCCCTCTCTCCCTCTCCCTCTCTCTCTCTCTCTCTCTCTCTCTCTCTTCTCTCCCCCTCTCGCTCGCTCAGCATGGCAGAGTGAAGCTGAAGTCGACTGCACAGCAGGAGGAGGAGAAGAGGAAAGAGAGGGAGAAGAAGCTCAAAGTGTACGTGGCGGCTCGAGACGCCTGCTTTAGCAAGGTTAGCACTCGTCCATCGATCACGATGGCCTTAAAGTGGCTGGACATTTTTGAAACAACCATCATTTATCACAAGGGAATGTATCCACTACGCACCCACCAAATATCTGTTCAAAGTAATATAAATGTAAAAAAAAAAACAGCAGCAGTTCTGCAGACAGAAACGCCTTGTTAATGAGAGAGGTCAAGGGAGAAGAGCTGGACTGGTCATAGCTGACAGGAAGGTGACAGTAATGCAAATAACCACACATTGCAACAGTGGTATGCAGAAGAGCATCTCTGAACACAACAATGCATCATAACTCGTAAGTTCATAGGCTACAGCAGTAGAAGTAAAAAAAAAAAAAAAAAAGTCAAATAAATACCAAATAAAGTGCTTGGTGAGTGTATAGTCTGTATGTCAGGGTTGTATGGGTGTAGTCTGGACCGCCTCCCTCCTCACCTGCAGAGGGATAAGGTGTGTAGAGGGATTAAGAGCTGAACAACAGCAAGAGGCAGACTCCACACAGAGCCCCCAGTCAGGATTCAAACCCTTGGCGTTGTTGTTGAGAGGTGATTTTGTTATGCACAGGGGTCCAAAAGCCTGAGACCCCCAGTGAAAATGCTCCATTCTTTTCTAATTCAATACAAACTTTTAAATTACAAATTATATCATCGGCATAACAATTTGAGTGAAAAGTTGAATCTTTGAAAAATGCACATGAATTTCATCATTTCTTAGGATGTGGTATGTCCCCCTTTTGCTTTAATGGCTACGTGCGCGTGGTCTGCCTGAGACTCCTGATGATCCATGCTCTCCCAGCAGGGTACGACAATGTGCCAGAGAGCAGCTTGTGATGTTACCGAATGCTCGGCTTTTGTCAGAGTCTCTCAAGTGCCCCCATAAATGCCCAATGGGGGTTGAGGTCAGGTATTGTGGATTGTGCAAGTAGTTCAAGTAGTTCTTGCAATGCTTTGAAGTAAGGTCATTTGCTTTAGGTTTTTCATAATCCTAAAATTTTCTGTTTATTTTCATGATTACATGAAGGAAAATCCCAGATTTTCAATGTGGTATGAGACATTTGGACCTCACTCTCATGAAACTATGGGAGGAGAAGTGCAGTGAGACTAAAACATTTATTGGTCATCGTCATCAAAATACCTGACCCAATAGCTCAGTTATATATTAAATAATATATAGTTCAATAAATTGAACTCCACCCATTCAATCCCCACATAGGAATAGTTGGAAATGTTTAGACTGATAAAAGATGATATTCCACTGCAGTTGCTTTCTCTAATTTTGCTGATGCTTAATACATACCATAATAACGCTTTTCTATGTCGATTGAAGTCATTCTCAGATTGACCATTTACCACATATACTCCGGGGGACTGATAAACACACACACAGTGAAAGAGTAAAAGGGCAGAGCCTCA
Source organism: Conger conger (assembly GCF_963514075.1). Lineage (NCBI taxonomy): Eukaryota > Metazoa > Chordata > Actinopteri > Anguilliformes > Congridae > Conger > Conger conger. The sequence goes on along the minus strand of NC_083763.1, from coordinate 76,956,772 downwards.
GAATTTACTCACCGGTTTACTCACTGAGCTACCTTTAACACTGAGCTACCTTTAACACTGAGCTACCTTTAACACTGAGCTACCTTTAACACTGAGCTACATTTAACACTGAGCTACATTTAACACTGAGCTACATTGAACACTGAGCTACATTTAACACTGAGCTACATTGAACACTGAGCTACCTTTAACACTGAGCTACATTTAACACTGAGCTACATTGAACACTGAGCTACATTGAACACTGAGCTACATTTAACACTGCGCTACA
>NC_083763.1:76944001-76949001 GCF_963514075.1 Conger conger | reverse complement strand
GTGTGTGTGTGAGTGTGTGAGTGTGTGAGTGTGTGAGTGTGTGTGTGTGTGTGTGTGTGTGTGAGTGTGTGAGTGTGTCAGTGTGTGTGTGAGTGTGTGAGTGTGTGAGTGTGTGAGTGTGTGAGTGTGTGTGTGTGCGTGAGTGTGAGTGTGAGTGTGAGTGTGTGAGTGTGAGTGTGAGTGTGAGTGTGAGTGTGAGTGTGAGTGTGAGTGTGAGTGTGAGTGTGAGTGTGAGTGTGTGAGTGTGTGAGTGTGTGAGTGTGTGAGTGTGTGAGTGTGTGAGTGTGTGAGTGTGTGTGTGTGTGCGTGTACGTGTGTGTAACAGTCTGTCTCTGTCACAGCTGAGCGGGAGGAGATGATCAGCTGTGTGTATGTTAGCAGAGAGGGAGAGAGGGTCATCGTGGCTTTCTCCAGACCTGTGAACGTGAGTCCTGCTGCCTCCCCATCACCACTCCCCCTCTCTCTCCCTCCCTCTCTCCCGCTCTCTCTCCCTCCCTCTCTCCCGCTCTCTCCCTCTCTCCCTCCCTCTCTCCCTCTCTCCCGCTCTCTCTCCCTCCCTCTCTCCCGCTCTCTCTCCCTCCTGCTCTCTCTCTCTCTTTCGCTCTCTCTCTCTCTCCCTCCCTCTCTCCTGCTCTCTCTCCCTCCCTCTCTCCCTCCTGCTCTTTCTCTCTCTTTCGCTCTCTCTCTCTCCCTCCCTCCCGCTCTCTCTCTCTCTCGCTCTCTCTCTCCATTAATCCAAGAATTCTTTATTGACATGATAAAATACAATGTATTGGCAAAAACAACATTAAACACAATTAACTACTCTCTGAATGTCACCCTCTCTTTCTTTCTCCCTCCCTCTCTCTCCCCCTCTCTCTCTCCATCTCTCCCCTCCTCTCTCTTTCCCTCTCTCTCTCTGTCTCTCTCTCCCCCCTCTCCCCCTCTCTCCCTCTCTCTCTCCCCTCCTCCCTCTCTCTCCCCCTCCCCTCCCCTCCCTCCCTCTCTCAGGCCCTCTCCGCGGGGCTGCTGCTGGTGGTGGATGGGCAGCCCCTGACTGTGGACTGGAGGAGCACTCACCCACGATTCCACCACAGCCCCGTCTGGGTATCCTTTCGGCAGGGGTCAAGGGTCAGGAGGCCAAGGGCTCATGTTGATCTTCAGCTTTCCAGAAGCCCGCGCTGCTCTTCTGTTTCAGCTCATCTTTAGTGTGAGCTCACCTCTCGCGCTGGAGGTCAGCCCTGTTTCAGCTCATCTTTAGTGTGAGCTCACCTCTCGCGCTGGAGGTCAGCCCTGTTTCAGCTCATCTTTAGTGTGAGCTCACCTCTAGCGCTGGAGGTCAGCCCTGTTTCAGCTCATCTTTAGTGTGAGCTCACCTCTAGCGCTGGAGGTCCGCCCTGTTTCAGCTCATCTTTAGTGTGAGCTCACCTCTCGCGCTGGAGGTCAGCCCTGTTTCAGCTCATCTTTATTGTGACCTCACCTCTAGCGCTGGAGGTCAGCCCTGTTTCAGTGCATCTTTAGTGTGAGCTCACCTCTAGCGCTGGAGGTCCGCCCTGTTTCAGCTCATCTTTATTGTGACCTCACCTCTAGCGCTGGAGGTCAGCCCTGTTTCAGCGCATCTTTAGTGTGAGCTCACCTCTCGCGCTGGAGGTCCGCCCTGTTTCAGCTCATCTTTATTGTGACCTCACCTCTAGCGCTGGAGGTCAGCCCTGTTTCAGCGCATCTTTAGTGTGAGCTCACCTCTAGCGCTGGAGGTCAGCCCTGTTTCAGCTCATCTTTAGTGTGAGCTCACCTCTAGCGCTGGAGGTCAGCCCTGTTTCAGCTCAATCTTTAGTGTGAGCTCACCTCTCGCGCTGGAGGTCAGCCCTGTTTCAGCTCATCTTTAGTGTGAGCTCACCTCTAGCGCTGGAGGTCAGCCCTGTTTCAGCTCATCTTTAGTGTGAGCTCACCTCTAGCGCTGGAGGTCCGCCCTGTTTCAGCTCATCTTTAGTGTGAGCTCACCTCTAGCGCTGGAGGTCAGCCCTGTTTCAGCTCATCTTTAGTGTGAGCTCACCTCTAGCGCTGGAGGTCAGCCCTGTTTCAGCTCATCTTTAGTGTGAGCTCACCTCTAGCGCTGGAGGTCAGCCCTGTTTCAGCGCATCTTTAGTGTGAGCTCACCTCTCGCGCTGGAGGTCAGCCCTGTTTCAGCTCATCTTTAGTGTGAGCTCACCTCTAGCGCTGGAGGTCAGCCCTGTTTCAGCTCATCTTTAGTGTGAGCTCACCTCTCGCGCTGGAGGTCAGCCCTGTTTCAGCTCATCTTTAGTGTGAGCTCACCTCTAGCGCTGGAGGTCAGCCCTGTTTCAGCTCATCTTTAGTGTGAGCTCACCTCTAGCGCTGGAGGTCAGCCCTGTTTCAGCTCATCTTTAGTGTGAGCTCACCTCTAGCGCTGGAGGTCAGCCCTGTTTCAGCTCATCTTTAGTGTGAGCTCACCTCTCGCGCTGGAGGTCAGCCCTGTTTCAGCTCATCTTTAGTGTGAGCTCACCTCTAGCGCTGGAGGTCAGCCCTGTTTCAGCTCATCTTTAGTGTGAGCTCACCTCTCGCGCTGGAGGTCAGCCCTGTTTCAGCTCATCTTTAGTGTGAGCTCACCTCTAGCGCTGGAGGTCCGCCCTGTTTCAGCTCATCTTTAGTGTGAGCTCACCTCTCGCGCTGGAGGTCAGCCCTGTTTCAGCTCATCTTTAGTGTGAGCTCACCTCTAGCGCTGGAGGTCAGCCCTGTTTCAGCTCATCTTTAGTGTGAGCTCACCTCTCGCGCTGGAGGTCAGCCCTGTTTCAGCTCATCTTTAGTGTGAGCTCACCTCTAGCGCTGGAGGTCAGCCCTGTTTCAGCGCATCTTTAGTGTGAGCTCACCTCTAGCGCTGGAGGTCAGCCCTGTTTCAGCGCATCTTTAGTGTGAGCTCACCTCTAGCGCTGGAGGTCAGCCCTGTTTCAGCTCATCTTTAGTGTGAGCTCACCTCTCGCGCTGGAGGTCAGCCCTGTTTCAGCTCATCTTTAGTGTGAGCTCACCTCTCGCGCTGGAGGTCAGCCCTGTTTCAGCTCATCTTTAGTGTGAGCTCACCTCTAGCGCTGGAGGTCAGCCCTGTTTCAGCGCATCTTTAGTGTGAGCTCACCTCTAGCGCTGGAGGTCAGCCCTGTTTCAGCTCATCTTTAGTGTGACCTCACCTCTAGCGCTGGAGGTCAGCCCTGTTTCAGCTCATCTTTAGTGTGACCTCACCTCTCGCGCTGGAGGTCAGCCCTGTTTCAGCTCATCTTTAGTGTGAGCTCACCTCTAGCGCTGGAGGTCAGCCCTGTTTCAGCTCATCTTTAGTGTGAGCTCACCTCTAGCGCTGGAGGTCCGCCCTGTTTCAGCTCATCTTTAGTGTGAGCTCACCTCTAGCGCTGGAGGTCAGCCCTGTTTCAGCTCATCTTTAGTGTGACCTCACCTCTAGCGCTGGAGGTCAGCCCTGTTTCAGCTCATCTTTAGTGTGAGCTCACCTCTAGCGCTGGAGGTCCGCCCTGTTTCAGCTCATCTTTAGTGTGAGCTCACCTCTCGCGCTGGAGGTCAGCCCTGTTTCAGCTCATCTTTAGTGTGAGCTCACCTCTCGCGCTGGAGGTCAGCCCTGTTTCAGCTCATCTTTAGTGTGAGCTCACCTCTAGCGCTGGAGGTCAGCCCTGTTTCAGCTCATCTTTAGTGTGAGCTCACCTCTAGCGCTGGAGGTCAGCCCTGTTTCAGCTCATCTTTAGTGTGAGCTCACCTCTAGCGCTGGAGGTCAGCCCTGTTTCAGCTCATCTTTAGTGTGAGCTCACCTCTCGCGCTGGAGGTCAGCCCTGTTTCAGCTCATCTTTAGTGTGAGCTCACCTCTCGCGCTGGAGGCCAGCCCTGTTTCAGCTCATCTTTAGTGTGAGCTCACCTCTAGCGCTGGAGGTCAGCCCTGTTTCAGCTCATCTTTAGTGTGAGCTCACCTCTAGCGCTGGAGGTCAGCCCTGTTTCAGCTCATCTTTAGTGTGAGCTCACCTCTCGCGCTGGAGGTCCGCCCTGTTTCAGCTCATCTTTAGTGTGAGCTCACCTCTAGCGCTGGAGGTCAGCCCTGTTTCAGCTCATCTTTAGTGTGACCTCACCTCTAGCGCTGGAGGTCAGCCCTGTTTCAGCGCATCTTTAGTGTGAGCTCACCTCTAGCGCTGGAGGTCCGCCCTGTTTCAGCTCATCTTTAGTGTGAGCTCACCTCTCGCGCTGGAGGTCAGCCCTGTTTCAGCTCATCTTTAGTGTGAGCTCACCTCTAGCGCTGGAGGCCAGCCCTGTTTCAGCTCATCTTTAGTGTGAGCTCACCTCTAGCGCTGGAGGTCAGCCCTGTTTCAGCTCATCTTTAGTGTGAGCTCACCTCTCGCGCTGGAGGTCAGCCCTGTTTCAGCTCATCTTTAGTGTGAGCTCACCTCTAGCGCTGGAGGTCAGCCCTGTTTCAGCTCATCTTTAGTGTGAGCTCACCTCTAGCGCTGGAGGTCAGCCCTGTTTCAGCTCATCTTTAGTGTGAGCTCACCTCTAGCGCTGGAGGTCCGCCCTGTTTCAGCTCATCTTTAGTGTGAGCTCACCTCTAGCGCTGGAGGTCAGCCCTGTTTCAGCTCATCTTTAGTGTGAGCTCACCTCTAGCGCTGGAGGTCAGCCCTGTTTCAGCTCATCTTTAGTGTGAGCTCACCTCTAGCGCTGGAGGTCAGCCCTGTTTCAGCTCATCTTTAGTGTGAGCTCACCTCTAGCGCTGGAGGTCAGCCCTGTTTCAGCTCATCTTTAGTGTGAGCTCACCTCTAGCGCTGGAGGTCAGCCCTGTTTCAGCTCATCTTTAGTGTGAGCTCACCTCTAGCGCTGGAGGTCAGCCCTGTTTCAGCGCACGGTGTGAGATTTAGGTCTTTAACTCGCTGATTGTCAGATCTGTCAGCTCCCACCTGGGACCATCAGTGACTCCAGTAACGAGCACAACCTGACCGTGCACTGGACCCAGAACCACACGCACAGGG
>NC_083763.1:76931501-76939001 GCF_963514075.1 Conger conger | reverse complement strand
GAGGTACAGACGCAGGGCACTGTGGGGCAGAACAGAGGACAGAGAGGTACAGACACCGGGCACTGTGGTGCAGAACAGAGGGCAGAGTGAGGAACAGACACAGGGCACTGTGGGGCAGAACAGAGGGCAGAGAGGTACAGACGCAGGGCACTGTGGGGCAGAACAGAGGGCAGAGAGGTACAGACACCACAGGGCACTGTGGGGCAGAACAGAGGGCAGAGAGGTACAGACACAGGGCACTGTGGGGCAGAACAGAGGGCAGAGAGGTACAGACACCACAGGGCACTGTGGGGCAGAACAGAGGGCAGAGAGGTACAGACACAGGGCACTGTGGGGCAGAACAGAGGGCAGAGAGGTACAGACGCAGGGCACTGTGGGGCAGAACAGAGGGCAGAGAGGTACAGACACCACAGGGCACTGTGGGGCAGAACAGAGGGCAGAGAGGTACAGACACAGGCCACTGTGGGGCAGAACAGAGGGCAGAGTGAGGCACAGAAGGTATAGATCCAGACACACACAGCGGGGCTGAGCGTAGGTCATTGAAGAGGTGCATCTTGAGTCCAGATTTAAAAATGAGCCCACCTGGTTCTGATCCTGTCCGCTTCTGTTTCTCCCTGGCAGGTGCTGGAAGCCGATGACAACGCGATTGAGAATCTTTACGGACTGTACCACTTACCCCGTCTGGGGGAGGTGTCGCTGAGGAACAACCGTATCCTTTTCTCTGAGGCTGCGGTGGTGCGGTCCGGGGTCAGACGTCTGCGTGTCTCATTCTGACGCAGGGCAGAGCCTCGCTCACTCAGTCTGGGTCAGGCGTCTGTGTGTCTCATTCTGACGCAGGGCGGACGCCCGCTCACTCAGTCTCGGCTGCTAATACAACGCTAGTGGCTTACAGCGAGTAAATGGACGATGATGCGGTACAATAGCATCTCGCCACACGCCCTCACACACAACACGCAGGAGCGTAGCTCACTCTCACACACAGGAGCGTAGCTCACTCTCACACACACAACACGCAGGAGCGTAGCTCACTCTCACACACAACACGCAGGAGCGTAGCTCACACACACACAACACGCAGGAGCGTAGCTCACTCTCACACGCAGGAGCGTAGCTCACACACACACAACACACAGGAGCGTAGCTCACTCTCACACACAGGAGCGTAGCTCACACACACACACAACACGCAGGAGCGTAGCTCACTCTCACACACAACACGCAGGAGCGTAGCTCACTCTCACACACAACACACAGGAGCGTAGCTCACTCACACACACAACACGCAGGAGCGTAGCTCACTCTCACACACAACACGCAGGAGCGTAGCTCTCTCTCACACACAACACGCAGGAGCGTAGCTCACTCTCACACACAACACGCAGGAGCGTAGCTCACACACACACAACACACAGGAGCGTAGCTCACTCTCACACACAGGAGCGTAGCTCACACACACACAACACGCAGGAGCGTAGCTCACTCTCACACACAGGAGCGTAGCTCACACACACACAACACACAGGAGCGTAGCTCACTCTCACACACAGGAGCGTAGCTCACACACACACACAACACGCAGGAGCGTAGCTCCCTCTCACACACAACACGCAGGAGCGTAGCTCCCTCACACACAACACGCAGGAGCGTAGCTCACTCTCACACGCAGGAGCGTAGCTCACTCTCACACGCAACACGGAGGAGCGTAGCTCACTCTCACACACAACACGCAGGAGCGTAGCTCTCTCTCACACACAACACGCAGGAGCGTAGCTCACTCTCACACGCAGGAGCGTAGCTCACTCTCACACGCAACACGGAGGAGCGTAGCTCACTCTCACACACAACACGCAGGAGCGTAGCTCACTCTCACACACAGGAGCGTAGCTCACTCTCACACACAACACGGAGGAGCGTAGCTCGCTCTCACACGTCCGTCCCCCCAGCACTGAGCCCCCGTGCGCGTGACCGCGGACGTTCTGCGGAGACGAGGGCGCGGGCCTCTGGGTGCGGTCAGGAGAGGGTTGCCATCTTGTGTCCGGTTTCCTTGACCGCTGCAGAAATCTCCCGGCTCTCTGAGCTGAAGCCCCTGACCACCTGCCCCCAACTGACCCGCCTTGATCTCCGTGGAAACCCCGTCGCCCGGACCGCCAACCTCCAATCAGAGCTGGCCGAGCTGTTGCCCTCGGTCACCGACCTTCTGCTATGAAGGGGCGGAGTCTAGGCAGCGGCTACAGTCCCGGGGGGGGGGGGGGGGGGGGCTGGGTGTGTTTTGTCTGTAATTTTGTGGTTATTTATTCGTGTTGGGCAGTTAAAGGTACCCAGAGATTCTCTGTCCCTGTCACAAACCCACACCTGTGTGTGAGGGGCTACCTTTCTGTGCGTGTGTGAGTGTGTGTGTGTGTGTGTGTGTGTGTGTGTCTGTGTATGTATGTGTGTTTGCTGTGTGTGTGTGTTTGCTGTGTGCGTGTGTGGTGCATGTGTGTGTGCGCGTGTGTGTCTGGTGTGCATGTTTGGTGCGTGTTTGGTGTGTGCGTGTTTGGTATGTATGTGTGTTGCTTTAGTTTGCTGCATCATCTTGTCATGGTTATTCTCATCTCACGCATACAACATCACAGACACATAAAACCTTGTGCACAAAAACACACACATACACACCCACACACACACACGCACACACACACTCACACACAGTGGGGTCCTAAAGACCACAGTGAAAATCTGGGAGATATTTTTCATTTAATCCTGGAAATAAACAGAAAGTTTTAGGATTATGAAAAACCTAAAACAAATTACCTTACTTCAAAGCATTGCAAGAACTACTTGAAGGAGAGAACCAGCACAATCCACAATCACCTGACCTCAACCCCATTGGACATTTATGGGAGCACTTGAGAGACTGACAAAAGCCAAGCATTCAGTAACATCACAAGATGCTCTTTGGAATATTGTTAGATAATGCACAAGGGCCACTAAAAATGCACACACACACACAGACACACACACACACACACACACACTCTCACTCACCAGTACAGTGTTGGAATGGGCTGGAGTGTGGGTCGGGGGTCTGCAGTAAGAGCCTGAGAAAAGGGGGCGTGGGTATAAAAATAATGTGGAGGTGGCTGAGCTGTGATTGGGCGAGTGTGGAGGTGGCTGAGCTGTGATTGGGCGAGTGTGGAGGTGGCTGAGCTGTGATTTGACGAGACGGTTGTACATTAAGGCTTGTAAAAGAACTCCACCCTGTGCCAATAAAGCAGCATCTCTGTGCCAGTACCTCTCCTGTGTGTGTGTGTGTGTGTGTGTGTGAGTGAGACAGTGAGAGAGTGTGAAGTGTGAGTGAGTGAGTGTGTGTGTGTGTGAGTGAGACAGTGAGAGAGTGTGAGTGAGTGAGTGAGTGTGTGTGTGTGAGAGCGTGTGTGGGTGTGTGTGTGTGTGTGTGTGTCAATTCTTACATTGATTAGGCTGAGCAGGGGCCAATCCTCCCCTGGAGCAATGCAGAGTTAAGGGCCTTGCTCAAGGGCCCAACGGCTGTGCGGATTTTATCATGGCTACACCAGGGATTGAACCACCAAACCTTCTGGGTCCCAGTCAAGCAACTTATTATTGTTGTTATTATTTCAATACAGCTTATCTAAAATGTGAATTAATTTAGGAAATATATAGCATAGTTCTTAATGTAAAAAAAAAAAAGCTAAACCGCCCACTCTGGCATGTATATTTTAGGCGTTTGGGTCACATTTTTGCACACAGTGTTGACAGCTGGGTACTGGCTGTTCAGGCGACTCTAGGGTAGAGTCTGGGAGTCGAACCGGCAACCTCTGAGGTACACTAATGGTCACCTGCCATCGGTACCTTAATGCATGTATTACCCACGGTTATCAAAGCACCAATGCACTGCGGGTACATTCTGTGAAGGTTCTGCGTGAAGTCAATACCGTATGTTTGCACACTGTTTCTCCAGAGTGCCAAACTGGCTCTGACCTTCCTCAAGAATTACTGGAATGCTGTGATGATGGTGTGTGTATGTGGGTGTGCATGTGTGTCTGTGTGAGTGTATGTGTTTGTGAGTGTGTCTGTGTGTGTGTCTGTCTGTGTGTGAGTGTGTGTTTGTGACTGTGTGTTTGTTTGTGTGTGAGTGTGTGTTTGTGAATGTGTGAGTGTTTTTGTTTGTGAGTGTGCTTGTTTGTGTCTGTGAGAGTGTTTGTGAGTGTGTTTGTGAGTTTGTGTGTGTGTGAGAGTGTGAGGTGGTCTCTCCCTGTGGGTGTGTGTGAGAGTGTGTGAAGTGGTCTCTCCCTGTGGGTGTGTCTGAGAGTGTGTGAAGTGCTCTCTCCCTGTGGGTGTGTGAGAGTGTGTGAGGTGGTCTCTCCTTGTGGGTGTGTGTGAGAGTGTGTGAGGTGGTCTCTCTGTGGGTGTGTGAGAGTGTGTGAGGTGGTCTCTCCCTGTGGGTGTGTGTGAGAGTGTGTGAGGTGGTCTCTCCCTGTGGGTGTGTGTGAGAGTGTGTGAGGTGGTCTCTCCCTGTGGGTGTGTGTGAGGTGGTCTCTCCCTGTGTGTGTGTGTGTGTGTGTGTGTGTGTGTGTGTGTGTGTGAGAGTGTGTGAGGTGGTCTCTCCCTGTGGGTGTGTGTGAGAGTGTGTGAGGTGGTCTCTCCCTGTGGGTGTGTGTGAGAGTGTGTGAGGTGGTCTCTCCCTGTGGGTGTGTGTGAGAGTGTGTGAGGTGGTCTCTCCCTGTGGGTGTGTGTGAGAGTGTGTGAGGTGGTCTCTCCCTGTGGGTGTGTGTGAGAGTGTGTGAGGTGGTCTCTCCCTGTGGGTGTGTGAGAGTGTGTGAGGTGGTCTCTCCCTGTGGGTGTGTGTGAGGTGGTCTCTCCCTGTGGGTGTGTGTGAGGTGGTCTCTCCCTGTGGGTGTGTGTGAGAGTGTGTGAGGTGGTCTCTCCCTGTGGGTGTGTGTGAGAGTGTGTGAGGTGGTCTCTCCCTGGGGGTGTGTGTGAGAGTGTGTGAGGTGGTCTCTCCCTGTGGGTGTGTGTGAGAGTGTGTGAGGTGGTCTCTCCCTGTGGGTGTGTGAGAGTGTGTGAGGTGGTCTCTCCCTGTGGGTGTGTGTGAGGTGGTCTCTCCCTGTGGGTGTGTGTGAGAGTGTGTGAGGTGGTCTCTCCCTGTGGGTGTGTGAGAGTGTGTGAGGTGGTCTCTCCCTGTGGGTGTGTGTGAGAGTGTGTGAGGTGGTCTCTCCCTGTGGGTGTGTGTGAGAGTGTGTGAGGTGGTCTCTCCCTGTGGGTGTGTGTGAGTGTGTGAGGTGTTTGATGCCCTGATGTTTTGATTGGCAGGCGGTTTGTTTGCATTGTATGTGCACCGGCTCGGTTCTCACACGTCTATCACTCTTCCTCAGAATCACCTGCAGGTCGTGACTCACTTCCTGTTTAACCCCAAGGGCCCCTTCCTTTTAAGGGCAGGGAGTGACATCAGTGTGTTGCTACACTTCACTACGTCATCATCAGCTCTCCGACAAGGGGCTAGTGCCACAACCCTGCTTTCACTCACACACACATTACAGGGGGCTACTGCCACATCCCTCTGCTTTTACTCACACACACATTAGAGGGGCTACTGCCACATCCCTCTGCTTTCACTCACACTCACATTACAGGGGGCTACTGCCACATCGCTCTGCTTTCACTCACACTCACATTACAGGGGCTACTGCCACATCCCTCTGCTTTCAATCACACACACATTAGAGGGGCTACTGCCACATCCCTCTGCTTTTAATCACACACACATTAGAGGGGCTACTGCCACATCCCTCTGCTTTTAATCACACACACATTACAGGGGCTACTGCCACATCCCTCTGCTTTTAATCACACACATTACAGGGGCTACTGCCACATCCCTCTGCTTTCAATCACACTCACATTACAGGGGCTACTGCCACATCCCTCTGCTTTTAATCACACACACATTAGAGGGGCTACTGCCACATCCCTCTGCTTTTAATCACACACATTACAGGGGCTACTGCCACATCCTTCTGCTTTTGTATTATTAGAAAGTCAGACTTCCTAAAACTGCCTTTATATATAAAAATAAAGCAATGGTGCTGTCCTAAAGAGAGGTCCCCTACTTGTCTGTGTGTTTGTGTGTGTCTGTGTGTGGTGTGATGTCATGCGAGTGGCTAATAAACCTGATCGTGATACTTCATACAGAAGAACCAGGCCTGCGTGTGTCAAACTGAAGAACCAGGCCTGCATGGCTTCGTGGATACAGCAGGTCTGCATGACTTCGTGGATACAACAGGTCTGCATGGTTTCGTGGATTCGGTGATTACAGCCCATTCTCCGTCAGGCTTGGACAGGAACGTGACTGGGATACACCTTGTCATTGAAATAAAATATAATGTTTGTTCCTAAAAGGGTAAAATGTTCACCTTCACAAGATTTTCTGTGTGTGTGTGTCTTGTCATGGAGCGTAAGTTTGAGCCAAACTGCTAGATATTTATGTAACAATACCTTTTCAATGACTCCAGCAATGGAGAACAAAATCCACATTCATTCATTTTATAGGGCATGTATTAGGGCAGGCTTCAGCTTGTTTGGGTTTGTCTTGTGCAGGCCTGCGTCAGTGTGTGATCCGCTGTGGGAACACACGCGTGTGTGTGTCATCTGCACACAAATTTAAGCCCTGCACAGTTCACACCCTGTCCCTCAGCCTGGTGTGTGTTTGAATGGGAATGATCCACTGCTTCAAGCCCACTGCTTCATGTGCACTGCTTCACGTTAAACTTTATTCATGTCGCACGTTTCATGAACAGGCAACTCGGTGCGCTTCACAGAATCATATATATATATATTTTAAAAAACGGGAGAAAATGCACACAGCTTCTCAGAACAATACAATACAATAGTTATAACGATGACAAAATATTGAAAGAATTGTGATCACACAAAAATAAAATACCATTATAGAAGCGTTAGAAAATACTGCAACAACAAGGATATACTAAATTAATGAATTCAGGCTGCAGCTGGTAACGTTTGCGGGTGGTGAAAGGTTCTGTGGTGAAATTCTGTTTAAAAGTCCACAGTTAGTAAAGACGCACTGGTTATACAACAACATCACCACAGGTACCAAGCCTGCACAGGGCTGGACTTACCTGTGTTTCACCTGTTTCAAATGAAATGGCCTCCAACCCCTGACAGCTGACCAAAGATATATCTTATGATACATTTACGACTGTTCAACGATACATCTTACGTTACACTTACTGCTGTTGAGAATGAGACTATATCACTGCACTATTCCTGTAGGAACAAGGCAGTAGGCCAGCAGAATTCCCATAGGAAAAAGCAGTAGGCCAGCAGAATTCCCATAGGAAAAAGCAGTAGGCCAGCAGAATTCCCATAGGAAAAGGGCAGGAGGCCAGCAGAATTCCCATAGGAAAAGAGCAGTAGGCCAGCAGAATTCCTGTAGGAATGAGACCATATAACTTAACAATTCCTGTAGGGAAAAGGGCA
>NC_083763.1:76919209-76924209 GCF_963514075.1 Conger conger | reverse complement strand
CTCCGGTCTCCTCTGATCCACCAGGGGGCAGCAGTCCGTCCGTTCAATTCCCAACCGCTGACTCAGTCAGTTGAGTGAGTTTGAGTTGGGGGGGGGGGGGGGACACCCAAATTCATTCATAATAGAAGAACCCATGGGAAGGAATGTACATTGCTACTTTGCAGAATGTTTCAATTGTGAGTTCGGTGCTGAAATAGTCACTCAGAGAATCAACTCGGTTAAGGCAGAATGAGTATTGCTGTGCTGTAGGGTACGGCTGTGCAAAAGAAAATTTACCAAATGCGCACAAACCACGGATAAGCACATATACTGGCATGATACGAGCCGGGACGGTGGCGAAACAAATGAAGCCTATATAACGGAAAATGTTGTATCCGAGCAGTCTGGCTGCGAGTTACTTTGTAGAGTAGCAATTATAAACACACGGCCAAGATTCGGGATAACGTCAACTTCCATAACGATACAAAAACTTGACGGCTGTCTTCAATCAAATGTCGACGCTTTCACTGGAGACACACGACGTCAAGGTTGAACAAAAACCTGGCTTCATAGCAGATGGATTTAGACAACTGAATTAACTGCGCGCAGAAACGACGACACGGTAGTTAAGATCAAGCAAACCAGGTTTTGGTCGCTTTGTAGACCCTATAAAGAAACGCATTTGAAGTAGCGGGTCTTGCGCATATCATTATCATACCAAACTGTCTTTCTGTCATTGTAGAAGCTATCAGGTCAGGCAAGCCTACGGGTTATGAAACAATGTTCGCACAAACAAATATTGAAATCCAACTGTTGCACACTATGAACGCTCATTCACTTCTCTTAACATTTGGTTAATGTTGTCAATAGGTAACAACATGTGCACTTAAAACGCATTACTCTTATCGGTCGATAAGCTGAGCTTTTATTATATTTTATATCATCATCATCATCATCATCATCGTCACTATAGCTATGTTGTACACTAGCTGTCTGAACCCTGATTCTTAATTGGATAAAGTGAAGAAAAAAACCGTTACCTTTCGCGTGCTTCCACTGCTGTGACTATCTTCTTCCATCGGAGTCCGTGCCGTTTGCTCTTCGTCCGAACCGGCGTCAGACATCTCTCCCTCGGGAACCAACGAACCAAGCCGTCAGAACCTGTCCATTTAGCGAGCTAGTTTTGAATCTCCGTGGTTTCTATTCGCCAGATTAACAAATTAGCTAATTCAGTTAGCTAAGGAAACCGAATTCCACATTTACCATACCAGGTCAGCTAGCAGAAAAATCAGCACGTTAAGTGTTATGTTGAACCCAATGTGCCAATTAGTAACTTACTTGAACGTCGATTCTCATCGTTCTTTTGGCAGATAAAAGAGAATCAACAGCGCAAAGCTAAAAGCATCAGCGTCAACACGACCCTACAATAGAAATTTAGACAACGCCAGGCTTATTATTTCCAATGCGACCAAGAATGTCCAAAGAACATAAAATGCTGCCGTTTTCTTGCAAGCAAGAGTACTCCCTTTAAAGACATAACCCGATAACAATTGGAAACCTGTTACTCCACTTAACGTCTGAGGAAAAACAACTGATTTAAAATAACCTGATTTAAAGCAACAACGGGGCACTTTTTTGCAACTCGGGCGACGCGCTCTCGTTTCGCCGAGCCTCGCACTGCAGACTTTACGCAGCACGAGCCAAAGTCAGCGCGCGGGGCGGGACGCAACGGCGCCCATCCGAACAAATGGCAGCCCAGTAGATGTTGACTGACCACCCCTTTAACGAATGAGGGATCCTCTACCCGCACAGACTCCGCCCACTCGAGAGCACGGTGGGCGGGCGGGGGCGGGAGGTGAACTCCTATTTATGACGGCATTATCGCGGTTGCCCCTGGTAACGCACAGGCATGGAAGCGCTGGGTGGTATAGCCGTGAGTGGCCCGGGCTTGCCTCCGCGAACACGCCGCGGACAAAGGACCGTGTGACGACCCAAAATTCGTTGTCCCTCTACTCGCATATGGCTGGCACACGAAGTAAAATCCAATTTATTTATTTTTTATAAGCCTGTACTTGCTTCGAAAAGGTTTTATTTTATGCACGAAAATCGAACAACGCAACTAATCTAACACGGGTTAGCTAATTATTTAGATTATATATATATATATATATATATATATATATATATATATATATATATATATATATATAAAACCTTCTTTAATGTAGCAAAGCTAGTTTCCGCTTGACCTGCGTGCTTTGCAACAGGTGGTGGAAGAGAGAGAAGACACTCACATTTTGTTTAGTTTTTCCATTAACGGTGGTTTGCTACCTGAAAAGTATATTAGATTTATAGTAATAATAATAATAATAATAATAATAATAATAATAATAATAATAATATGTATAATACAAATATAATTATTATTCTGCACTTCACCAGACCCTTAAACTGTAAAAACACCCCAAAATAAGCGCTGAAACAATGCAAGGTTCAGACCTGATAGCCTTTAACTACAAGCTCAAATGATGCGCGCAATCAGTTAAGGGACTTGGAATCTCCCACAAAGCCAAGGGCAGTACACTCACGGTAACACTAGATGGCGAAAAGAAACCGTTAAAAAGATTAAAAAAGATAAACCAAAGTTAAGTCAAAGTTTGTGTACCAATTGCTCTATGAGGAGGTCGGCCGTATAATCTTTTTAAGGCAGCGATATAGCTGCTGATCCAATTAAAGCTTCTTTGGTCGTATGGCTACATCCAGCGTAAATGACAACACCGTCATTAGTACCAGGTCCTGCTATATATATTAGTCATAGTTTGTGACCATGCTCAGCCAATCAGCATTAGGTAGCCACAGGGCTTGTGTTTTTGCTCCCAGAACATTCTGTTGTACAAAGAATCTAAGATACTGTCAATGTCACATAATTTAACATTAATAACATACGTTATAATTTTCTTCTACAGCTGTAGACAATTCAAGACACTTTCCCACTCTCAGTCACGTTCATGTTTTGGTCCCAGTCACACGTCTGTCTGCTGCCCTCTAGTGGCAGATGTGAAGTATCGCAAATAAAACAAAATCAAACAGGATCAACAACGCTTTTTAAATTCGAACAATGTTACAGGAACTCTATAAAAAAAAAGAGAGACAATTTCAGAAATGAAGTAGTGGAGAATTGTTGGGTTTTTTATTTTATTTAAATTGAATTTCATACAGGTTTTAAGGGCAGGGTAGTAGAGGATATACATGGCCCTTTAAATACATTTAATACTGACAAAAGTACTAATAATAATAGTAATAGTAATAACGTAGTACACATAGTTCCATGTGGAAAAGGCAGACGTTGCATAGAAATTCCAGCTCAGGGCGTGGCTGGGGGGGACGGAGGTTTTGGGGGATAAGGGGGGGGGGGTGAGAGGGTTTGGGGGACGGAGGGTTGGCAGGTTGAGTGACTTTGGGGTGACACGTTTGGAGACAATTTAAAAGGGACACTCACACGCTCACGTGTTTACACTGATCGTCAGCCTGGCTCAGTCTCAGCCGGCTCGGTTTCAGAGTGGGGGGGGGTGAGCAGGGTCAGAGTGAGAGACTGAGGGGGGGGTATGTGGTAAAAGCCCTTATTTGCCATATAAATCAGACTCAGGACAGGGGAGAGGGGACACCCTGCTCTCCAGTCTGTATCGCTGTGTGTGTATCAGGGACAGCTCATAACAGCCCTTAATATTCCAACTGTTTCACATTCAGTGGACTGATGTTTGGATGTCTTTTCTATAACAGTCCAGTCCACAGTGATCCAGTCTATAGTGATCCAGTCTGATCCATTCTGTAGTGATCCAGTCTGAAGTTATCAATTCTGCAGTGATCCAGTCTATAGTGATCCAGTCTGATCCATTCTGCTGTGATCCATTCTGTAGTTATCCAGTCTGAAGTTATCAATTCTGCAGTGATCCAGTCTGATCCAGTCTATAGTGATCCAGTCTGATCCATTCTGCAGTGATCCACTTTGTAGTGATCCAGTCTGAAGGGATAAATTCTGCAGATTCATTCTGTAGTGACCCCTTCTGCAATGATCCAGTTTGATCCAGTTTGTAGTGGTCCAATCTGAAGTGATCCAGTATGATATGGTCTGAAGTGATCCAGTCTATACTGATCCGTTACTCAGTTGTCCAGTCTGTAGTGATCTAATCTGTAGTGATCCAGTCTGATCCAGTCAGCAGTGATCAAGTCTAAAGTGATCCATTATGCAGTGATCCACTCCGTAGTAATCCAGTCCGCAATGATCCAGTCTGATCCAGTCTACAGGGATCCATTATGTAGTGATCCAATCTGTAGTAATCTCATCTGTAGTGATCCAGTCTGATCCAGTCTACAGGGATCCAGCTGGATTTCCAGGCACCTGTTTGTACATCCAGTTTAACTCCCACAACTCTGAGATGATATCTGTGCATCACGGTTTCTCTTTCTCACCGTCTGTCGCTCAGTGTTTCTCCGTTTCTCTCTCTCTCCCCGTCTCTCACTCTTGGGTCACAGGCCGGATCAGAGCACACGATGGCCCAGTCCTGGCTCTGATCCACTCTCAGGCTCCCATCAGCCAGGCCAGAGAGGTCCCCACGACGACCGTGTGCTTAGTGAGACGCTTCCACAAAATGATAAGCATGGAGAAAGATAGAGAGAACGCAAGAGAGAGCGATAGAGAGATTGTCCTGTATTCACTGGCTGTCTTTAGCAGCATGTTAGTGCACGCACACTGTTTTTTATCTCTCTATCCGCTGAGTAGCCCTCAAAAATAAGCATCATCACACCAGTCCTTAATTTTGTTTTCCTGTGTAGGAGTGAGTGTTGATCGACGTTCTCTTCGAGTCATTGAAAATAGGCTGTCTGGAGTGTGTGAGGGGTACAATATTAAGATATGAAGTCGGCTCAAGTCCACACTGTGCAGTACTAATACACAAAGACACAGTTTTTACATATAGAGTGTAAAGGCACAAACGTCATCTGCACATTTTATATATTCCCTT
>NC_083763.1:76906709-76911709 GCF_963514075.1 Conger conger | reverse complement strand
GAGGAAACACTCACCCACTTGGCAGGTGGGCACGTCTATATAGCCCTTCTGAAACGTGCCCAGGGGACTGTTCTCGGAGGACTGAGAGAGAGAAAAGAGATGTCCGTTATTTTAAAAGCACCTTGACGGGGGAAAGAAGGAGAGACTCTCTAGATAAAGGCAGAAGCTGCCGTTCAGCGAGGCGGTCGCCGCGGTAACTCACCACCTCCTCCTGCTCCCGCACGGCCGCGCTCGGCACCTCCTCCACGTAGTTGGCGGGAAACCAGAGCTGCTTCTTCCCACCGTAGTCACCCCGCCACCTAGAGGCCGGGAGGGCCGGTGCAGCCGTTAGACTCATAAATGCTCCACAAACTTAAGAGTGCTCCATCTCTCCCTCGTACTCTCCCTCGCTCCCTCTCTCTCTCTCTCCCTCTCCCTCTCATTACATTACATTATTGGCATTTGGTAGACACTGTTAACCAGAGTGACGTACAGTTGATTAGACTAAGCAGGAGACAATCCGCCCCTGGAGCAATGCAGGGTTAAGGGCCTTGCTCAAGGACCCAACGGCTGTGCGGATCTTATTGTGGCTACACCGGGATTAGAACCACCGACCTTGTGGGTCCCAGTCATGAACCTTAACCACCACGCTACAGGCCGCCCTCTCCACCCTCTTCCTCTCTCTGTCCCACTCTCTTCCTCCCCCTGTCCACCCTCCCTCTCTCTCCCTCTCTCCCTCCCTCCCTCTCTCTCCCTCCCTCTCTCCCTCCCTCCCTCCCCCTCTCCCCCTCTCTCACCAGCCTCCTTCCTGTTTGTCCACGCTGAGGATCAGGGCCTGTTTGGGGAAGCAGAGCTCATCCTCCCTCTGGGCCTTGTAGTCGTACAGAGCCTTGACCGTGCACTGCAGCACCGGGCACAGACAGCAGAGGGCGACAGAGAGACACAGCAGCTTACAGCAACACCACAGACACTTCACAGACACTAGAGAGTCAGCGCCTATGTTCCTTCTGTCCACTCTATGGTTCCTGGAGGTCAGTGCTTCCAACCCTGTTCATAGAGATCTATGGTATAGTAGGTTTTCATTTCAACCCTAAGTTTGCACACCTGACACATTTCAACTCCATCTCTAGCTGTGCTTTTGTTAGGGTTGTTGTGAAAACCTACCAAAAATTCAGCTGCAAAAGTCCACACAAAGTGTTAAGGATACACTATCTGGTTAGATTACAGTATCTAGTAAATCTTCATGAACACAACCCCTGACCCCTGACCTCCGAGCTCTGACTTACCCGGGCAGTGGGCATCTTGTTGGCCTCCACATAGAAGTGTGGGGTACGGACTTCATACAGAGCACCATAGTCCAGCTCCTGAAAACAGAGACAAACGGGACTGCTAGTGTCACTTACACACAAATACACACACTCCCAAACTCACACACACACAGACACACACGCACAGACACACACACACAGACAGCCAGATACACACACACACACACACACACACACAGACAGACACACACACACAGACTCACACAGACACACAGACACACACACACTCACACACACACTCACACACACACACACACACACACAGACAGACACTCACACAGACTCACTCACACACACACACACAGACACTCACACAGACTCACACACACACACACACTCACACACACACACACACAGACAGACACTCACACAGACTCACTCACACACACACACACAGACACTCACACAGACTCACTCACACACACACACACACACACACACACACAGACACACACGCACACACACACACACACACACAGACATACACACACACACACACACACACACACAGACAGACACACACACACACACACACACACACAGACACTCACACACACACACAGACAGACACACACACACACACACAGGCAGACACACACAGGCAGACACACACACACACACACACACACACAGACACACACACACACACACACAGACAGACACACACACACACACACACACACACACAGACACTCACACACACACACACACACACAGACACTCACACACACACACACACACACACACACACACACACACACACAGACACTCACACACACACACACACACACACACCCCCCCCCCCCCCCCCCGTGGTTACCGCGGTGCCCATGCGGTCCAGCGTGTCCTCGTTGATGGGGTAGCGGAGCTTCATCTTGCGGTACAGGGGGTTTTTCTCGTAGTAGCTGACCAGGTCCACCAGGCTCTCAAACTCGGCCGAGCTGCCCAGCATGAAGAGACGGCCCTCCTGCTGTATCCTGCAGTGCTTAATCTTCCCCTCCGCCCTGCAGCGCCAAGCACACACACCGAGTCAGACAACACACACCGAGTATAAGGGTAGTGTGGGGTATAGGGTGGTGTGAGGTATATGGTGGTGGTGTGGGGTATAGGATGGTGTGGGGAATAGGGAGGTGTGGGGTATAGGGGGGTGTGGGGTATAGGGTGGAGTGGGGTATAAGGTGGTGTGGAATATAGGGTGGTGATGTGGGGTATAGGATGGTGATGTGGGGTATAGGATGGTGATGTGGGGTATAGGGTGGAGTGAGGTATAGGGAGGTGTGGGGTATAGGGTGGTGTGGGGTATAGGGCGGTGTGGGTATAGGGCGGTGTGGGGTATAGGGTGGTGTGGGGTATAGGGCAGTGTGGGGTATAGGGCGGTGTGGGATATAGGGTGGTGTGGGTATACGGCCGTGTGGGGTATAGGGCGGTGTGGGGTATAGGGTGGAGTGGGGTATAGGGTGGTGTGGGGTATAGGGAGGTGTGGGGTATAGGGTGGTGTGGGGTATAGGGCGGTGTGGGGTATAGGGTGGTGTGGGGTATAGGGTAGTGTGGGGTATAAGGTGGTGTGGAGTATAGGGTGGTGATGTGGGGTATAGGATGGTGATGTGGGGTATAGGATGGTGGTGTGGGGTATAGGGTGGTGTGGGGTATAGGGAGGTGTGGGGTATAGGGTGGTGTGGGATATAGGGTGGTGTGGGTATACGGCCGTGTGGGGTATAGGGCGGTGTGGGGTATAGGGTGGAGTGGGGTATAGGGCGGTGTGGGGTATAGGGTGGAGTGGGGTATAGGGCGGTGTGGGGTATAGGGTGGTGTGGGTATACGGCCGTGTGGGGTATAGGGCGGTGTGGGGTATAGGGTGGAGTGGGGTATAGGGTGGTGTGGGGTATAGGGCGGTGTGGGGTATAGGGTGGTGTGGGTATACGGCCGTGTGGGGTATAGGGCGGTGTGGGGTATAGGGTGGAGTGGGGTATAGGGTGGTGTGGGGTATAGGGAGGTGTGGGGTATAGGGAGGTGTGGGGTATACGGCCGTGTGGGGTATAGGGCGGTGTGGGGTATAGGGTGGTGGTGTGGGGTATAGGGAGGTGTGGGGTATAGGGCGGTGTGGGTATAGGGTGGTGTGGGGTATAGGGTGGCGGTGTGGGGTATAGGGTGGTGGTGTGGGTATACGGCCGTGTGGGGTATAGGGTGGTGTTGGGTATAGGGCGGTGTGGGGTATAGGGAGTTGTGGGGTATAGGGTGGTGGTGTGGGTATACGGTGGTGTGGGGTATAGGGAGGTGTGGGGTATAGGGTGGTGGTGTGGGGTATAGGGAGGTGTGGGTATAGGGAGGTGTGCGGTATAGGGTGGTGGTGTGGGGTATAGGGTGGTGGTGTGGGGTATAGGGCGGTGTGGGTGTAGGGTGGTGTGGGGTATAGGGAGGTGTGCGGTATAGGGTGGTGGTGTGGGGTATAGGGTGGTGGTGTGGGGTATAGGGCGGTGTGGGTGTAGGGTGGTGTGGGGTATAGGGAGGTGTGCGGTATAGGGTGGCGGTGTGGGGTATAGGGCGTTGTGGGGTATAGGGTGGTGGTGTGGGTATACGGCCGTGTGGGGTATAGGGTGGCGGTGTGGGTGTAGGGTGGTGTGGGGTATAGGGAGGTGTGCAGTATAGGGTGGCGGTGTGGGGTATAGGGCGGTGCAGCACCTGAAGGAGATGGCGTAGGAGCTGACGTCGCTGCGCTTGCGCACCAGGTACGCCCCGTCCCGGGGGACCCGCATCAGCATGTGCTCCGCCTGCACGCGGGATAGGCTGGAGTGGTACCACCTGACACAAACAGGGGCGGAGTCAGAGTCACGCATCACAGCTCACACTTCAGCCCGCCTTCTCACTGAGAGCTCCTGCGCTAACACACCGCTACACAACACAACATCACAACATCACAACATCACAACATCACAACATCACAACCTGAGAGCTCCTGCGCTAACACACCGCTACACAACACAACATCACAACATCACAACATCACAACATCACAACATCACAACCTGAGAGCTCCTGCGCTAACACATCGCTACACAACACAACATCACAACCTGAGAGCTCCTGCGCTAACACATCGCTACACAACACAACATCACAACCTGAGAGCTCCTGCGCTAACACACCGCTACACAACACAACATCACAACCTGAGAGCTCCTGCGCTAACACACCGCTACACAACACAACATCACAACCTGAGAGCTCCTGCGCTAACACACCGCTACACAACACAACATCACAACCTGAGAGCTCCTGCGCTAACACACCGCTACACAACACAACATCACAACATCACAACATCACAACCTGAGAGCTCCTGCGCTAACACACCGCTACACAACACAACATCACAACATCACAACATCACAACCTGAGAGCTCCTGCGCTAACACACCGCTACACAACACAACATCACAACATCACAACATCACAACCTGAGAGCTCCTGCGCTAACACACCGCTACACAACACAACATCACAACATCACAACCTGAGAGCTCCTGCGCTAACACACCGCTACACAACATCACAACAACACAACCTGAGAGCTCCTGCGCTAACACATCGCTACACAACATCACAACATCACAACATCACAACATCACAACCTGAGAGCTCCTGCGCTAACACACCGCTACACAACATCACAACATCACAACAACACAACCTGAG
>NC_083763.1:76879343-76884343 GCF_963514075.1 Conger conger | reverse complement strand
TTTGTGATTGATCTGCACTTTGTTGTACGTCGCTCTGGATAAGAGCGTCTGCTAAATACCACGTAAGGTAATGTAACGTCCGAGTTCATGGACTGGGCAGTCCACACCAAAGCGCCGAGCAAAGAAATAATCGACTGTTTCCATGACGAGCCAAATTAACTGTAACGTCAAATCACTAATTGTTCTAAAGCTATAGCGCCCCCTCACTGCCACGTGTGCCACTGCAGCTCACGCCTGCGTCACGGTCAAGACCTTCAGACCGCGAGAGGTCAACTCTGTAGCGGCAGCATTTCTTATGGGCCTCCCTTCTTTCTCACTCTCCCCCTCTCCCTCTTTTTCCCTCTCTCTCCCCCCCTCTCTCCCTCACTCTCTAACCCTCTCTCTTTCCCTCTCTGTAATCTCTCTCTCTCTCCTTCACTCCATCTTTTCTTCCTCCTCCTCTCTGATTTGAAGGTTCTATTTCCATCCCCCCGGAGACAGGAAGTGGCTCTCTCCCACCCCACCGCATCACTTCCTGCTGCAGTGGACGGAGGTGCTTATCGGGTCTGAGCAGACTTGTTGTTTGTACCGGACTTTACTTCCTGTCCGGGGGAAGGGGGGCTAGGCGTGGGGGGGGGGCAGACTCCTTCACCACAAAGGAAAACTCTGACAGAACACAGAACAGGGCCCACTGCCCCCACCAGAGACATCATGGCTCTGACTCTCAGCCTCGGTCAGGCCCTAGTGCTCTCAGCCTCAGTCTGGCCTTGACTCTCTCAGCCTCAGTCTGGCCCTGACTCTCTCAGCCTCAGTCTGGCCCTGACTCTCTCAGCCTCAGTCTGGCCCTGACTCTCTCTGCCTCAGTCTGGCCCTGACTCTCTCAGCCTCAGTCTGGCCTTGACTCTCTCAGCCTCAGTCTGGCCTTGACTCTCTCAGCCTCAGTCTGGCCTTGACTCTCTCAGCCTCAGTCTGGCCTTGACTCTCTCAGCCTCAGTCTGGCCCTGACTCTCTCAGCCTCAGTCTGGCCTTGACTCTCTCAGCCTCAGTCAGGCCTTGACTCTCTCAGCCTCAGTCTGGCCCTAGTGCTCTCAGCCTCAGTCTCAGTCTGGCCTTGACTCTCTCAGCCTCAGTCTGGCCCTGACTCTCTCAGCCTCAGTCTGGCCCTAGTGCTCTCAGCCTCAGTCTGGCCCTAGTGCTCTCAGCCTCAGTCAGGCCCTAGTGCTCTCAGCCTCAGTCTGGCCCTAGTGCTCTCAGCTTCAGCAGCCTTCTGCTTCAGCGTAGCAGCGCTGCTTTGGTAAAGATGGTGTAGGACAGACAAAGACAGCTGCGTTGTAAAGATTGCGTGCTGTGACCTTTAGAGCTGAATGCCGGGCCATCTGAGCAGAACAGGAAGCCAGATATTCAGGCTCAGCCCACACCTGCAGCCTTAATTTACAGAGCCCCGCCCTCAGCTCCTGTCAGGTAGGTATGTCTCTCCCGCTCTCTCTCTCACACTCTCACGCTCTCCCCCTCTCTGTCTCTCTGACTCGCTCCCTCTCTCTCTCTGTCTCTCTCCCCCTCTGTCTCTCTCTCACTCTCACTCTCTCTCTCTCTCCTTTAGCAACCTGCAGACACATCTCTGACATTATCAAACGGCGTGCAGCTGTTGTAAATGAGAGACGTTTTCAAACAGAACTTTACCCTGCTGCTGTTACCATAGAAACAGGACCTGCCTCAGCTGGTGTAATGCAGACCACAGGCCAGGAGAGACACTCACACACACACACACACACTCACACACACACACACACACACACACACACACACACACTCACACACACACTCACACACACACTCTCACACTCACACATATACACACATGCCCTCCCACATACACTCACACACACACAAGCCCCCCCACACACACACACACTCACACACACTTACACACACTCACACACACGCAAATGAAATCAGGAATAGCACAACTGCAAACATCCACGTTTAGATTTCCTGAGTAAACTCTTGCATGTGGACCACACCTTTATAAGCAGAAGTTTGGGGTTTCTGGGCTGCTCCCTCCCTCAAGGTGCTGCTTGTGGCAATACGGCCTTGTGTATGCTATAGACTATAATGGCACTTATAAATAGTTATATACAGATATTGTTGTATTGTATTGTATTGTATTGTATTCGATATTGTATTGTATTGTTGTACTCCGGGTATTCTAGCTGCCAACTGTGGTATGCTAGTTGGTAAGTTGATGTATTCTTCAAGGGTTCTGTTTGTATCTGTATGGTCACGCTAGGACCATGCTCAGAACCATACTGCTCTCCAGGGTCCTCTTCACACTTGTTCCTGAGTTCGATCTGCACTTTGTTAGACATCGCTCTGGATAAGAGCATCTGCTAAATGCCTGTGATGTAATGTAATGTAATGTAATGGGTTGGGCACACAAGGCTTTGCATAGCCCACAGAATATATGGGAGGGATTCAGGTCCATCCCCTCCAGTGGATAGAGGTCCTGACCTGAGGCTCTATCCCCTCCAGTGGATGAACCCATGATCTCCGCCCCACCCGAAGTGTGTGCGTGTCCGGGTTCTGACCCACCTTCCCTCCTGGTTCCGGTCCATGAGATCAAACTGCTTCTTCAGCCACCTGGAACACAGGGAACGGGGTGCACGGTTACCTGGGAGAACAGTCAGGGGGTTGCACGCTTGAAACCCCAGTGGGACAGTGCCGCTGTGCCCCTATGAGCCCGGGAACGTTATTCCTGCCCCAGCCTGGCGTACCAGACGGGGGGGACAGCCAGACAGCCAATGATAGCCCAACAAAGGACATGCTGACTCCAACCAATCATGGTGCTGATATTGTTTTTTTTTATTGGTTTAGACAATTTGGAGATTCATTCATTCATTCATTCATTATCCTAACTTGCTTATCCTGAACAGGGTTGCAGGGGGGCTGGAGCCTATCCCAACATACATTGGGCGAAAGGCAGGAATACACCCTGGACAGGACGCCAGTCCATCGCAGGGCACACACACCATTCACTCACACACTCATACCCATGGGCAATTTAAACTCTCCAATCAGCCTAACGTGCATGTCTTTGGACTGTGGGAGGAAACCCACGCACACACGGGGAGAACACGCAAACTCCGCACAGAGAGGCCCCGGCCGACCGGGAATCGAACCCAGGACCTCCTTGCTGTGAGGCGGCAGTGCTACCCACTGGACCATCCGTGCCGCCTAATTTGGAGATTGACAACACGTATATCTCCACCCAGTTTTGGACTATAGACATGAGCAAGACGTTTTACGCCCGTTTACTCAGCAAATAAACAAGCGCTTAAGAAAAACTTTCCAAACCATAAAAAAAGGTAAGTCCACATCACTGGGCAGTAATAATAACGCTGCCAAAACAGATATATTTTTCGCAATGTCACTGTCAAAATCCACACCCATACCAGTAATTCACATAAGGATTAATATTTAACATTCATTTTATTGCCAAATAAAAATACATGCACGCACAGAGCTGGAACCAAACATCAGAAGTGTGTGTGTGTGCGTGTGTGTGAGTGTGTGTGTGTGTGTGTGCATGTGTGCTTGTGTGCGTGAGTGCGTGTGCATGTGCGAGTGTGAGTGTGTGTGGGTGTGTGTGTGTGCGTGAGTGTGTGTGCGTGTGTTTATGTGTGGGTGTGTGTGCGTGTGAGTGTGTGTGAGTGTGTGTGTGACTCTGTGTGTGTGCGTGTGTGCGAGTGCGAGTGTGTGTGCGTGTTTATGTGTGTGTGCGTGCGTGTGTGTGTGTGTGTGCGTGTGTTTATGTGTGTGTGTGTGTGTGTGTGTGTGTGTGCGTGTGCGTGTTTTTATGTGTGAGTGTGTGTGTGTGCATGGAGGTGGCTGCTTATTCCTCGTCGATAAACATCGATAAATAAAGGATTCATAGAATAAAAAATTGAATGAATTTTCCGCTCTACATCGCCTCTCTCTCCTCCAATGGACAGCAGCACTTGGAAAACGTGATGAATAATCCATGAAGAACAGCCCTAAAAGGCCCTGTGTAGCAAGCAGGTCGTCTGTAAAGAGATTTCACCTTCTGGACCACGCTCTGGCTGACAGTGTGGTACAGTAAATAACCCAACACAAACAGGCAGTGTGGTACCGTAAATAACCCAACACAAACAGGCAGTGTGGTACCGTAAATAACCCAACACAAACAGGCAGTGTGGTACCGTAAATAACCCAACACAAACAGGCAGTGTGGTGCCGTAAATAACCCAACACAAACAGGCAGTGTGGTACAGTAAATAACCCAACACAAACAGGCCCAGGTCATATGTCTGAACCAGGGCAGGTTTTCAGGCGGGATTTCTGAGACTCCTTTCGTGACGAGCCCCACCTTCTCCTAAAGCTGGAAAACCCAGAACCGGACCTGCAGATACCGCCAGTTTTACTGCCATGCCAACATTAACAGATTACGTGACCCAAGACATGGTTTTATTTATCTTTTGTTTATCTTTCCATAAACATCTACAAGCGTGTGTGGGTGCTTGTGTAGAATGTGTGTGTGTGTGTGTGTGTGTGTGTGTGTGTGTGCATCTGTGTGTGTTTGTGTGTGTGTGTGTATGTGTGCGTGTGTGTGTGTGTGTGTGTATGTGTGTGTGTGTGTGTTTATGTGTGTGTGCATGTGCGTGTGTGTGTGTGTGTGTGTGTGCATGTGTGCTGTAACTTTATCCAGGAAGACAAGTTAGAAAGAGAAAGAACATGAGAGAGAGAGAGAAAGAGGAGTGAGTGAAAAGAAAGGGATAGACAGGGAGGAGGGAAGGGAAGAGAATGAGGCAGAGGAATGAGAGAAAGAGCAGAACAAAGGGTAAAGCAGAGAGGGGAGAGAGAGAGGACTCCACACATTTACACTAGAGAGGACTCCACACGTTTACACTAGAGAGAGGACTCCACACGTTTACACTAGAGAGAGGACTCCACACGTTTACACTAGAGAGAGGACTCCACACGTTTACACTAGAGAGGACTTCACA
>NC_083763.1:76859343-76874343 GCF_963514075.1 Conger conger | reverse complement strand
TGCTACTCCACTCCAGACAGGCAGGGAGAGAGACTGTGCGCTTCTGCAGACATCAGCTGAAACACACACACACTGAACAGGCCAAACACACACATACACACACACCCACACACTCAACACTCACACACACTGAACAGGCCAAACACACACACTCGCACACGCACACTCACACTCACACACACTGAACAGGCCAAACACACACACTCGCACACGCACACTCACACTCACCTCACACTCACACACACACACACACTCACACTCACCTCACACTCACACACACACACTGAACAGGCCAAACACACACACACACCTCACACATCTCACACACACACAAACACACTGAACAGGCCAAACACACACACACACACACACACACACACTGAACAGGCCAAACACACACACAGACACACACACAATGAACAGGCCAAACACACACACACACACACACACTGAACAGGCCAAACACACACACACACACACAGACTGAACAGGCCAAACAAACAAAACACAAAAGCCTCAGAAATGCTGGACCCTTTAAGAGGTTGGTGCAGTTCAGTTTTTTGTGGTTTCACTTCACATGTATATTCCATTTTAGGCCGGTCTGCAGGCACTCACAGAACCTCAGGTCACACAGTTTATAGTCTTTGCACACGACTCAATGCAGCCGGATAGGGCGTGAAGGCTACCCTGTAGAGGTGAACCTGCAACCTCTGATGCCCCAGCGCGCCACAAACCACACAGCTCTGAACGAGCCACACAGCCCTGAACAAGCCACCGGACCTGAACAAACCACACAGCCCTGAACAAACCACACAGCCCTGAACAAACCACACAGCCCTGAAACAAACCACCGGCCCTGCTCCGGCTTTGTCTCGCTGCACTGCCCCCGTCGGCATGCAGTCAAACCGGCCACAGCCACGCCCGCTCAGCGCCAGGGAGCGAGTCCCGCCTGGGCTGGCTCATCTTCGCCTGCTCGAGAGAGTGCCTTTACTGACTGAGCCGCTCTATAGAGCCTTTACTGACTGAGCCCCTCTATAGAGCCTTTACTGACTGAGCCCCTCTATAGAGCCTTTACTGACTGAGCCCCTCTATAGAGCCTTTACTGACTGAGCCCCTCTATAGAGCCTTTACTGACTGAGCCGCTCTATACAGCCTTTACTGACTGAGCCCCTCTATAGAGCCTTTACTGACTGAGCCGCTCTATAGAGCCCTTACTGACTGAGCCGCTCTATAGAGCCTTTACTGACTGAGCCCCTCTATAGAGCCTTTACTGACTGAGCCCCTCTATAGAGCCTTTATTGACTGAGCCGCTCTATAGAGCCTTTACTGACTGAGCCGCTCTATAGAGCCTTTACTGACTGAGCCGCTCTATAGAGCCCTTACTGACTGAGCCGCTCTATAGAGCCTTTACTGACTGAGCCCCTCTATAGAGCCTTTACTGACTGAGCCCCTCTATAGAGCCTTTACTGACTGAGCCGCTCTATAGAGCCTTTACTGACTGAGCCCCTCTATAGAGCCTTTACTGACTGAGCCCCTCTATAGAGCCTTTACTGACTGAGCCGCTCTATAGAGCCTTTACTGACTGAGCCGCTCTATAGAGCCTTTACTGACTGAGCCGCTCTATAGAGCCTTTACTGACTGAGCCCCTCTATAGAGCCTTTACTGACTGAGCCCCTCTATAGAGCCTTTACTGACTGAGCCCCTCTATAGAGCCTTTACTGACTGAGCCCCTCTATAGAGCCTTTACTGACTGAGCAGTATGCAGAGCATTACGTTGTGTACAGAACATATTACTGCACTATGTAGTATGTAGTATGTAGTATGTAGTGTGCGGTTTCAAACACAGCCATGGTCTTTTAAATCCATCCTCCTTCCTGTTCAAGGCAGGACTCTCTGATAACCCCACACTTTCTGCAACCTGTCAGCCCTGTTCCTCTCATACCAATTGTACACACACACACACACACACACACACATACACACAGTGACACACACACAAACACACACACATTCTCACACACACATAAACACACTCACACACACATACATACACACACGCTTTCAGTATCTGAATTAGCCTGTATCTCAGTACACAGTGAAATCAGTTTCAATCAGTAATCGGTGAGTTTTAGATATTATACTGCTCACCTTTTATTTCCTTATACATATCTCTCCTCTCTCTCTCCCTCCCTCCCTCCCCCTCCATCCCCCTCTCCCTCCCTCTCTCTCCCCCTCTCTCTCTCAGGGTCTGTCCAATGGGTGATCCGGCCCTCTGACCAATCACAGCTCGTTATTCCCGAGCCCTGTGACCAGCCGCGGCGAGGCGTGGCCGTGGCGGAGGGAGGAAGTGTCGGCGTGGAACAGCGACCTGGCGTGACACTTCCCCCTCGCCATTTCCCGCCCTTTTCAGTAGCCATGGTAACAATGGCCCAGACTGAACCGACCCTGACCCTGACGTCCCGATTTCAACTGTCAAAATCTGAAAGAAAACAGCTACAGTAACACACCCCCGGGAGAGGGGGACTCAAACCGGCAACCTCACACCGTAAACTTTCCAATTGCAGCTATTACACCTGTCAGAACATCAGGGTCCTCCTCATAATTTCTTCTAAAATGAAGCTTGAAAATATTCTACAGGGAGAAAGGGCTATAATGAGCCAGCCTGGTTCAGCTCTACAGGGGGAAAGGGCTATAATGAGCCAGCCTGGTTCAGCTCTACAGTGGGAAAGGGCTATAATGAGCCAGCCTGGTTCAGCTCTACAGGGGGGAAGGGCTATAATGAGCCAGCCTGGTTCAGCTCTACAGTGGGAAAGGGCTATAATGAGCCAGCCTGGTTCAGCTCTACAGTGGGAAAGGGCTATAATGAGCCAGCCTGGTTCAGCTCTACAGTGGGAAAGGGCTATAATGAGCCAGCCTGGTTCAGCTCTACAGTGGGAAAGGGCTATAATGAGCCAGCCTGGTTCAGCTCTACAGTGGGAAAGGGCTATAATGAGCCAGCCTGGTTCAGCTCTACAGTGGGAAAGGGCTATAATGAGTCAGCCTGGTTCAGCTCTACAGGGGAAAGGGCTATAATGAGCCAGCCTGGTTCAGCTCTACAGTGGGAAAGGGCTATAATGAGCCAGCCTGGTTCAGCTCTACAGTGGGAAAGGGCTATAATGAGTCAGCCTGGTTCAGCTCTACACTGGGAAAGTGTAGGATGCCAACCATGCTAAAACAGAACCCGAAGTGCTTGTGTCTGAAGCCCAGGACTGACTCAGTACTGCACCATAACATGCAGGTGGCTACAGGTGAGCCCAGCCTCGGGGCTCTGAGCTGCCAGCGGCTGGGGGGTATGGTGCAACATACAGTCTTTTTAAATTCATTTATCGGTCACATTCACCACTCTCTTCGCAACACGCATGATTATCCTTCGCGCACCTTACCCGACCTGTGCCTGGCCGATATCACCGTCTGTTTTTAAACCATAAACTCTTCAACCATACCTTTGGCTTGTTAGCTGAAGATCGCCTTCACCTGAAGACGAACCCGTTGTTATGGTAACCGAACGAATATCCCTTTTCAGTCCCTTCTGACTCCAACGGAAATTCTTTACACATGTCATAGCAACCACCGCTGCCACTGCCCAGTGGATAGGCTATCTCCTAAAAATATATACAACACACAATGTCCAGGACGTTTGTAATGGGTTTGTCCGCAATACTTACTCTCGCCTTCGATCTTGTCCGGATTTCTGCTCCATACTATTTGCCGCGTGTCCTGTTTTATCTGGAAAGTTCGCCTCTCCGGCCTCTGCGATTTCTTCTGATAGTAAACCGTCATAACGGTTCCGATCTCCAGGCTGTGCAAGATCCGCGGCCCGGCCTCGGCCCAGTCCAGCATCCGGGTCGCGGTGGCCGGTCCGGTGCCGTTGCTAGCCTCGTCCAAGCAGCCATTTACGCTCCCTCCGAACCTCGCAGCGCACATCCTCAAAGCATGCCAAGCGAAGAAATCCAATATATGGTTGCCGGTATTTCAAGTCAATTTCTATGCTTTAAAAAAAAATGTTGTTTTTTTTCCTGTTGTTGTGATAATGTGCTTTTGTAGTGACTACCTATTAATGTAACCTCGATACACAACCGACGCTAGAGGCACATAATAACGTAAACACTAAAATAAAAACAGCACGGTTAAAATTCCGATAGCCTTGCTATAGGTAAGATGTAAAAATGACAAAATGTTTATTCGTTCAGACCTTGCAGAAACTGAAATAAAATTTTACTTTATATCCTCTAAACAAAAATTGCAATGTAATATATTGGATATCACAAATTCGTATGAAACTACATAAAATATTGACGCTTGATTACTGGAAAAATATCTATAGGCTAATAAAATGTAGCACGTTTGTTCCAATCTGGGAGAAAGTTTATGTCTGTGCTGTCCTTTCCAGATGCCTTCTGGCTGTGCACCAAAAAAGACGAATCCGTCGAGAAAGCTATCCACCTCATTTTGGAAACAACTTGCCAGAATATAGCAGTCTACAGTGTCCAGAATATCCTACCGATCGTATTTTTCCTTTGGGTTTACTATTGCATAACAAAAGGTCTACACAGCTCGGCTGTTTTTCCTGCTAACCCGCAAACATACACATAAACATGGTCTGTGCGTATACAAACATCAGAGCCGCACGAACCGATAAACACGCCCCTACCACCTTCGCTAGAATGAGGCAAAAAACCGCCGGGTAAACCTAGCCTTCTTCGAATGAAACACAAATAAATATATCCAAACAGTCCGTAGAGTAGGATGACAGATGTGATACTTCGTTACAACACAGGCGCCCGTTGGCAGGGCGGAGAATGTGGAGGTGGCACAGCGGCGAGATGGAACGCGGAGGTGAGACCAAATCTGGGGCTGAAGAGCGTCGCGCTCGGCTGAGTCGGGCATCTCGTGGCGACACTGCGAGCTCCGAATCGCTGAGCGAGCGTGCGCCGCGGCGGCAGCACTGCCGGAGAGAGGCCGCGGACCGCCGCGGCTCCGGTGCGCATGCTAATCTTCGCCGCGTATCTCTCTCTCTCTCTCTCTCTCTCTCTCTCTCTCTCTCTCTCAACAATTCTCCCAATATTCAATCTTTAATAAAAAAAAACGACTTGTTTGTTCGCCTGTTGTTAGACGCTGGCTTCCGCGCGCACAAGCCCCTTCGGTTCGCCCACGGTCCCGTCTGCGGTGCGCGAGCGCAGCAGGCCGGAAAGAGATTCCTTCCAGAATTCTATATCACTGTAAAGATACGGGCAGAAGAGAGAACGAATGAAAAACAGAAAGCGGAAAAAAAACAAAAAAAAAAACGAAAGCCTGGCGAACAGAGGGCAAACGGCGACATCTTGGGGGCGTCAAGGAAAACTGCAGTCTGCGTTCTCAGATATGGAATGCAAGCGAAAGTAGTTTTAAACAGGTGGTTGACTTTCTGGAGCTTTTGGCTCTGGCTAAAAGGCCATTTAGGTTTTGGTGTGTATTTCCATTTGAGATAGTCTCAAGGGTGATAGTCACAGGTGTGATAGTCTCAGAGTATGGAGTGAGTAGAGTGTGTGAATATAGAGTGTGAGTATGGAGTGGGGAGGGTGTGCGTATGGAGTGTGTAAGTATGGAGTGGGGAGGGTGTGAGTATGGAGTGTGTGAGTATGGAGTGGGGAGTGTGTGAGTATGGAGTGGGGAGGGTGTGCGTATGGAGTGTGTGAGTATGGAGTGGGGAGGGTGTGAGTATGGAGTGTGTGAGTATGGAGTGGGGAGTGTGTGAGTATGGAGTGGGGAGGGTGTGCGTATGGAGTGTGTAAGTATGGAGTGGGGAGGGTGTGAGTATGGAGTGTGTGAGTGTGTGTGTGTGGTCTTTTCATTTAAAGGTGCAATTTCATTTTGGGGCTCACAAATCTGCTTTGGAGTGGGACAGCTGTTCATTACTGTACATTTCATTACTTGCCTGGTTTGAGTGTGTATTTGACAGTTAAACTGCGTTGGGCAGTGCAAGTCAAGCTGTGTGTGCGTTTCTGTCCACTGGAGTTTGTGTGTCGCGTATGACATCATCGAATAACAATGCCTTAATCATCTCCACATGTGCCCACTGGGCGTGTGCAGCAATCTGCAGCTACTGGTCAGAGAGCATCCAATCACAGCCCCACCGTGGAGAGGGGCGGGAGGAGAAACCAGAGAACAGACCCAGACCGTGCGCACACGTGTGTGTCTGTGTGTGCGTGTCTGTGTGTGAGCGTGTCTGTGTGTGTGTGTGTAAGTGTGTGCCTGTGTGTGCATGTCTGTGTGCGTGTGTGTGAGTGTGTGTCTGTGTGTGTGAGCGTGTCTGTGTGTGCATGTGTGTGTGCGTGTGTGTGTGCGTGTCTGTGCGCGTGTGTGTGAGTCTGTGTGTGCATGTCTGTGCGCGTGTGTGTGAGCGTGTCTGTGCGCATGTGTGTAAGTGTGTGTCTGTGTGCGCATGTGTGAGCGTGTCTGTGTGCGTGTGTGTCTGTGCGCATGTGTGTCTGTGCGCATGTGTGTGTGTCTGTGTGTGCGTGTCTGTGTGCATGTGTGTGAGTGTGAGTCTGT
Source organism: Conger conger (assembly GCF_963514075.1). Classification (NCBI taxonomy): domain Eukaryota; kingdom Metazoa; phylum Chordata; class Actinopteri; order Anguilliformes; family Congridae; genus Conger; species Conger conger. Next base: position 76,867,773 of record NC_083763.1, on the reverse strand, counting down.
GTGTGCGTGTCTTGAGTGTGCGGTTGTGTGCGCGCGTGCATGTGTGTCTGTGTGCGGCTGTGTGTGTGTGTGCGTGTCTGTGTGTGTGCGGCTGTGTGTCTGTGTGTGGCTGTGTCTGTGTGTGTGTGCGGCTGTGTCTGTGTGTGTGTGGGGCTGTGTGTGTGTGTGTGTGTGTGTGTCTGTGTGTGTGTGTGTGCGGCTGTGTCTGTGTGTGCGCGGCTGTGTCTGTGTGTGTGTGTGTGTCTGTGTGTGTGTGTGTGCGGCTGTGTCTGTGTTTGCATGAGACTGAGAGATGAGGGGGCTGAAGACCCTTAAATAAGTATCACATTTACTCAGCTAAATATTGAACATTTCCAGCATGACCCAAACAACATCAAATCAAGCAATTTTTTTAAAAGGAAAAGTGCTCAAGGCCTGACCTGTCACAAAACTGCACAAAAACTCTGACTTTCACTCTTACCCACAATGCACCAGGCTCGAGGTCAAGCCAGGCCAAGCCTAGGAATGTGCTGTTACTTGGTCACAGAAAACAGATCATACAGACACAAGCACAAACACAGACAAAAGATTTTAATAACATTTTAATGGTAATAGTTGATGATAAAAACAGTGTTGTGCCTATTGCCAACATTACGTTTCTGCAGTCATCTTAGTTCACATTAAATTATATTTTCATACAAGTATAGACATTAGCATATAAACATGACAAAAATGCTTTTTCAAAAATGTTACGCGCGTACGCTTCTGTAGTTCCACTGATACTTTGATACTACTGACTGGAAAATACTGTGTAAAGAGCTCTCCAAGTCCTATGTTAATTAATGATAATGTTGTAATTAAATTACCTGTTGAGATTACGGAGTACTTACAGATGTCTGGTTTTAGTACATTTTATATTTTAATATAAACTTTGAATTACTGGCAAAAACGGCTGCAAGTGAATGACATCATTACTTGTGAGCTGTGCATTCTGGGTAATGCCGCCTTTATGACAATTAAACAGTTTAAAGGCATACAATGCAGGATTTCTGGCCTCTGTCGGTCTGTATTTACAACCAAGGCTCTGCCTCATCAGCCCCACCCACTGACCTCGTTTTTTATATTTTAAATCCGTTTCCATGTCATTATTGGTAACGCTTTACAAAAAGGGTCCATGATTTGGCATGAACTAATGTAGCTGCTAACTAACTACTACTGAGACGTTAATCTGTACAGCTCTGTTCATGCATTTGTACATCATCAATTCATGTTAACAACTACATTAGCTATGTGCCAATTCATATTGGAATGAAAAAGTCAGTTAATGCATTTGTTAATGGTCAACTACGTACTAAACGTTCACCCTATGGTTCGCTAAAGTATGAATATCGTACAACAAACACGTTAGTTAATGGTTAAGAAATACATTAACGAACGAAAAGTGAATTGCATGCTTAATTCATGCATTTGACTATCATTAATTCATGTTAACAAGGACATTACTTACTGCCAATTCATGAACCGTATTCTAAAGTGTGATCCCATTTTTATGTCTATGTCCATGTCCATCTATGGCAAAGGCTGAATGGCAGAATTCAGACTGACGGACAGCATGCAGATCAACTGCAGGGAAAGGATTACGGGAGGCTGAGTGTTAGCCTCTCTCAGTCATCTACAAACTGAACGAACATGACTTTTTACGAACTGAAATCCATTATATTCAGTATATCGCTATGCATTTAAAACACGAAAAACACACTTTGAATCCGGACTTCAACGTTACGTAGTTCACTTATATTTAGCTTTCGTCGCTCTATTTAAGAGGGAGCAGTATACCGAGGGAGCATCGTTCTCCGATACGTCCGCTTTACCTCCCTATTGTATTCTTTCGGTAAAAATCCTGCGGAGTAGGCCTTTAACATGCACACCCTCACACTAGCACACAGCTCCTCCCGTGACGACGTGTCTGCCCATAATCCACGTGAGGAACGACATTACTCTGAAAACACTTCATTGGAATACAGCTGTGGATGCAAAGAATATTAGCCAGGTCCACCAGCAATGGCACTTCATGGTTGATGAGCGATCAACCAGCCCACACCGACCAAACGCTCAAATCGAAAATGGTAAACACACCAGAAATACCGAACCTCCTCTTCACGCCTGGTTCTATCACTGAAAACTGGACTGTTTTTAAGTAACGCTTTCACAAGCCATAACTTCTCTCTCTCTCTCTCTCGTGTGCCCTCAGACGTGATTAAGGCCGACGTCGTTCTGCGCGGTGCGGTCGCCGCGGTCCACGGGGATCTTGTCGTTCAGCTTGCTTCCACTGCGCCGGACCTCTTTCAGAACCGCGTGCAGTTTCTCAGACACTGCCACCTGGTGGGCAGAATGCATTATTGCAGCAGCACTTTTTTTTTAATCGCAAAAATGTCAATTTATATTTACATTTACATTTTAGTCATTTGGCAGACGCTTTTAATCCAAAGCGACTTACAAGTGCATAGGTTCTGCCATAAGTCAGAGCATCACATCCAGAAACTAGCAAAATACACAGGAAATGCTGTTCTAAACATAGTTGTCATCAGAAGTGCATTTATGTTTTTTCTTTTTGTTTTTTTTTTGGGGGGGGGGGTTAGACAAGGATAGGGATATCAGAAAGGAGGGGCAGGGGAAATCAGGAGGGAGGACTAAGGTAGAGTACAGTAAAGCCGGATTAAAGTCTGGTTTAGACTCGTCGCACAACCCTTGCGACAAGAGGTATGATGCTCGTATGATGCTTTTTCTCAGTGTTGCGCACCTCTCGAATTTTGATTGGACAGCCAGATGGAACACTGAAATTCAGCGTCATGGATAGGCTACGCCAGACTCCGCCCGTGTTTTTGGTATCTTGTTACCATAGAGACAACGGAACGGTCATCGCAGACCTTAGCTGAAGTAAAAATGCAAAAAAAAAAAAAAAACGTACGAAACTTTCGTTGCGCGAAACCATTGTGCGAGGAGTATAAATCAGGCTTAAGAACTAGTAGACATAAGTTTGTGTATGCATGCGAGTGTATGGTAAGGTATGTAGCCAAACATGTACCTTCTACCATAGTGACACACACACAGACATGCATACATAACTCATCCTGAACTTATGTTTCAGACAGATACTCACACTCACACTCACACTCACACTCACACTCACACTCACACTCACACTCACACACAGGAGGAGGGTAACTCACTGTGTACATGTCGGGGTCCTTTAGCCTCTTGTGTCGGGGGGGCAGGGCTTTTAGGGAGCTCTGAACACTCTCTCTGACCTCCGCTGCAGTTCTTAGGGGATGGGTGATCTTGGGGCGGGGCGGAGAGATTTAGCTTTAGTGGATTGATCAGAATTGGTGAAGGGGGTGTCAGTATTGGTGGGAGGGGGTATCAGCAATTGTGAGGAGGGGGTATGTTGGGGGGTGTATTAGTATTGGGGGGGGGGGTAGGAGGGGGTACCAGTAATGGTGGGGAGTAGGGGTCAGGTGTACAGTTGTGCATCAGTGGAGAGGGGGGGGGGGGGGGGGGTCTCACCTGTCCCTGAGAGAAGACTTCCTGCCGCAGTCTGGTCACACGGGAGGCCGTTACCGTGACAACGTCCCGTTCGCCCCCGAGAGGGAGGCACCGGAGGGCCACGCCCACCAGAGGGGCCGGCTCCTCAGACAGACAGAGTAGATCCAGGAAGGGCTGGCCTAGGAGGAGGAGAGGAACAGAGGGATGGGCCTTAGCAGCAGGAGGAGGAGAGGAAGAGAGGGATGGGCCTTAGCAGCAGGAGGAGTAGAGGAGGAGAGGGATGGGCCTTAGCAGCAGGAGGAGGAGAGGAGGAGAGGGATGGGCCTTAGCAGCAGGAGGAGGAGAGGAGGAGAGGGATGGGCCTTAGCAGCAGGAGGAGGAGAGGAGGAGAGGGATGGGCCTTAGCAGCAGGAGGAGTAGAGGAGGAGAGGGATGGGCCTTAGCAGCAGGAGGAGGAGAGGAGGAGAGGGATGGGCCTTAGCAGCAGGAGGAGGAGAGGAGGAGAGGGATGGGCCTTAGCAGCAGGAGGAGGAGAGGAGGAGAGGGATGGGCCTTAGCAGCAGGAGGAGGAGAGGAGGAGAGGGATGGGCCTTAGCAGCAGGAGGAGCAGAGGAAGAGAGGGATGGGCCTTAGCAGCAGGAGGAGGAGAGGAAGAGAGGGATGGGCCTTAGCAGCAGGAGGAGGAGAGGAAGAGAGGGATGGGCCTTAGCAGCAGGAGGAGGAGAGGAAGAGAGGGATGGGCCTCGACCACTCCACTCTTCTGCCACAGGCCAGCTCGCTCATCCTGCCAGCCGTGTGAATGTCTCTCTCTTGCCCTGACTGCAGAGCTTCTCCACCCTAGCTCCAGTGATCCAGTGTGTGAATGTCTCTCTCTTGCCCCGACTGCAGAGCTTCTCCACCCTAGCTCCAGTGATCCAGCGTGTGAATGTCTCTCTCTTGCCCTGACTGCAGAGCTTCTCCACCCTAGCTCCAGTGATCCAGCGTGTGAATGTCTCTCTCTTGCCCTGACTGCAGAGCTTCTCCACCCTAGCTCCAGTGATCCAGCGTGTGAATGTCTCTCTCTTGCCCTGACTGCAGGGCTTCTCCACCCTAGCTCCCCAGTGATCCAGCGTGTGAATGTCTCTCTCTTGCCCTGACTGCAGAGCTTCTCCACCCTAGCTCCAGTGATCCAGCGTGTGAATGTCTCTCTCTTGCCCTGACTGCAGGGCTTCTCCACCCTAGCTCCCCAGTGATCCAGCGTGTGAATGTCTCTCTCTTGCCCTGACTGCAGAGCTTCTCCACCCTAGCTCCAGTGATCCAGCGTGTGAATGTCTCTCTCTTGCCCTGACTGCAGAGCTTCTCCACCCTAGCTCCAGTGATCCAGCGTGTGAATGTCTCTCTCTTGCCCTGACTGCAGAGCTTCTCCACCCTAGCTCCAGTGATCCAGCGTGTGAATGTCTCTCTCTTGCCCTGACTGCAGGGCTTCTCCACCCTAGCTCCCCAGTGGTGGAACAGCCTCCCCACCCCCATAAGAGCTGCTCACTCACTGCCCATTTTCCACCGCAGTCTGAAGCCTCCCCTCTTCTCATTACATTACATGGCATTTAGCAGTTGTGCACTGTGCACACTTAACTCACCTCTTCATAATGTAGGAGAGGGAGAGCTTCTCTCACTCTCTCACTCTCTCACTCTCTCACTCTCTCACTCTCTCACTCTCTCACTCTCTCACTCTCTCACTCTCTCACTCTCTCACTCTCTCACTCACTCACTCTCTCACTCTCTCACTCACTCACTCACTCACTCTCTCGCTCTCTCACTCTCTCGCTCTCTCACTCGCTCTCTCACTCGCTCTCTCACTCGCTCTCTCACTCGCTCTCTCACTCGCTCTCTCACTCGCTCTCTCACTCGCTCTCTCACTCGCTCTCTCTCGCTCTCTCTCTCGCTCTCTCTCGCTCTCTCTCGCTCTCTCTCGCTCTCTCTCGCTCTCTCACCCTGGGCGTCCAGCAGTCGGTACACAGCCTTCTTCCCCGGCACAGTGCTCTTCTCTGGGTCCTCAGTCATCTTCATCTTGGGGCTGCCCCTCACCTCCACCAGCTGGGACAGAGAGAGGGAGGGAGGGAGGGAGGGAGGGAGAGAGGAGGGAGAGAGGGAGGGAGGGAGAGAGGGAGAGGAGAGGGGGAATGAGAGAAGGGAGAGAGGGAAGGAGGAGAGAGAGGGAGAGGGGGAGGGGGAATGAGCAGGGAGAGAAGGAAGGAGAGAGAGCGGGAATGAGAGGGAGGAAGAGAATGAGAGAAGGAGGGAATGAGAGGCAATGAGAGGAAAAGAGGGAGGGAGGGAAGGAGAGAGGTAGAGGATAAGGAAGGAGATGTAGGTGGGGCAATACACAAGGTGGGCGGGGCCTGTGTGGGGGGTACAGGATGTGGGCGGGGCCTGTGTGGGGGGGTACAGGATGTGGGCGGGGCCTGTGTGGGGGGGTACAGGATGAGGGCGGGGCCTGTGTGGGGGGGTACAGGATGTGGGCTGGCCTGTACTTACCTTGTACACACAGCCGAGGGAGGGCTGCTGAGAGCAGGTGACCAGGTGAGTGCCCACCCCCACAGCATCGATCTCATTCTCCTGAGAGAGAGAGAGAGAGAGAGAGAGAGGGGGGGGGTGGGGGGGGGAGGTTCAAAACCCCAGCTAGCACAACATGTTCTCTCAATGTTACTGGAATGTTGCCACATGGCAACAACACAGGGTTTCTGTGTTTGCAGGGCCAGACCTGCTCAGAGCCAATCGGCTTCACCTACGCCCTCCGCCCCCTCACCCCTCACCTTCTTGCTCAGCTCCTGTATGCTCTGCTCTGTGATGCCATTTGTTCCCACGATAATCAGGGAGTGGAAGGCAGGAACTGAGAATCTGTAGAGAGGAAGGGAGCCCATAACACACGACTCCTAAGCACTATTAACTGGGAAAATATCATAATGTATTCATTATTATGATGAACAGACAGTACTCGCAATAGTGCCAGATGTAGTACCGCTACGACTATTATTGTACCATTGTTTGATTATGAAAACATTCAAGTTTTATTTCATTTTAACTGCCCTGCTGTTATGCTTTTGACATTCTGACTTCAAAATGTGCCGCACTAAAGAAACGTTCAGAGTTTAAAAAGGTACAATGGGTAATTTCAAACTCCTAACGGTCAAGAGAAGAATCGCGGCAACAAACACACCCTCAAACCAAAACGACTGTGGGTTTGTCAAGCCGATCGGACAGCGTACCCGTCTCCACAGGCTCGGAAGACCCTCCGCACTTCCAGGGACTGCCTGCAGAGGTCTCCACTGTCCAGACGCACCCCCAGCGGCTGGTAGTGCAGGTCACACAGGGACAGGGCCACGGCGCAGAAGTTCACCAGCCCGCTGCTGCGGAGCACCAGGGCACAGGGGCACCATTACCGCCCGCCAGGCGCTAAAGCAGACCCGCTAACCGCTAAACTATACCAGCTACTGCTCACCGCTAAAGCAGACCCGCTAACCGCTAAACTATACCAGCTACTGCCAACCGCTAACCGCAAAACAACACCAGCTACTGCCAGGCGCTAAAGCAGACCTGCTAACCGCTAAACTATACCAGCTACTGCCAACCGCTAAACCACACCCGCTACTGCCAACCGCTAACCGCAAAACAACACCAGCTACTGCCAGGCGCTAAAGCAGACCCGCTAACTGCTAAACCACACCCGCTACTGCCAACCGCTAACCGCAAAACAACACCAGCTACTGCCAGGCGCTAAAGCAGACCTGCTAACCGCTAAACTATACCAGCTACTGCCAACCGCTAAACCACACCCGCTACTGCCAACCGCTAACCGCAAAACAACACCGGCTACTGCCAAGCGCTAAAGCAGACCCGCTAACCGCTAAACCACACCAGCTACTGCCAACCGCTAACCGCAAAACAACACCGGCTACTGCCAAGCGCTAAAGCAGACCCGCTAACCGCTAAACCACACCAGCTACTACCAACCGCTAACCGCAAAACAACACCGGCTACTGCCAGGCGCTAAAGCAGACCCGCTAACCGCTAAACTATACCAGCTACTGCCAACCGCTAACCGCAAAACAACACCAGCTACTGCCAACCGCTAACCGCAAAACAACACCGGCTACTGCCAAGCGCTAAACGCTAAACCACACCAGCTACTACCAACCGCTAACCGCAAAACAACACCGGCTACTGCCAAGCGCTAAACGCTAAACCACACCAGCTACTACCAACAGCTAACCGCAAAACAACACCAGCTACTGCGGAGCGCTAAAGCAGACCCGCTAAATGTTAAACCATACCAGCTACTGCTCACCGCTAAAGCAGACCTGCTAAACGGTAAACCATACAAGCTATTACCAACCGCTAAAGCACAGCACTGTCTCGTCTAGTTCTGGGGCGTGTATCACAAAACTGGATTACCGAGTTAGCTGGATAACTGTGCCAAGTAAAACCCACAAAGCTGGATTACCGAGTTAGCTGGATAACTGTGCTAAGTGAAACCCACAGAGCAGGATCACTGAATTAGCTGGATAACTGAAACCGGGAACGGCTATACTTACTTCAGTCCATGTTCCAGATTTGGGAGGGCTCCATGTTTTACTCAGTGCAGTTATCCAGCTAACTATTCCAGCAATTCCAGTTCCATTCCAATGAATTTCCTGAACCTCCCCCCCCCCCCCCCCCCCCCCGCCATCTCCTTCTCCATCCCCATCTCCTTCTCCATCTCTAACAGAGGACTGTATGCATTTCAGAGCTTGGTCCGCTGAGGGAATGAGGGAATGTTCCGGTACCTGGCGACACTGTAGGAGTCGATGACGGGCAGGAAGTTGCGAGGGAAGGCGATGGCGTACGACAGGAAGGCGGCCAGCTCCCCCTCGTGGGCCGCGCCCGGCTCCG
>NC_083763.1:76839343-76854343 GCF_963514075.1 Conger conger | reverse complement strand
GTACATACACACCTGTGAGCTCCATTCCTGTACATACACACCTGTGAGCTCCATTCCTGTACATACACACCTGTGAGCTCCAGTCCTGTACATACACACCTGTGAGCCCCAGTGCTGTACATACACACCTGTGAGCTCCAGTCCTGTACATACACACCTGTGAGCTCCAGTCCTGTACATACACACCTGTGAGCCCCAGTGCTGTACATACACACCTGTGAGCCCCAGTGCTGTACATACACACCTGTGAGCTCCAGTCCTGTACATACACACCTGTGAGCTCCAGTCCTGTACATACACACCTGTCCGCTCATGTTTCTGTGTATCATGTATCTTGTTCGCACCAGATGACGGGCACTCTGATAAACGGCCGGCCTACTTGGCATCACTATGACCGTACCACGTTCATGCTCGGAATAGTGGGCGTCACACAAAACCACAATGTTCCGCTTTGATGTATCTGTCGGCATCTCACAAACTCAGGGACCTCCGGAAGTGCCTGAGATTCCGACTCGAAAAGACTACATTTATAGCCGTTCAATATCTTATTTCCTACTTGGAAGTCGGAAACTGTTGACCTCTGAGATGTCATGAACACACCATAGTAGCCTGCACAAGCCTTACATCATCACCATGAGCCCCCACAAGCCTTACATCATCACCATGAGCCCCCACAAGCCTTACATCATCACCATGAGCCTCTCCAAGCCTTACATCATCACCATGAGCCTCTCCAAGCCTTACATCATCACCACAAGCCTCTCCAAGCCTTACATCATCACCACGAGCCTCTACAAGCCTTACATCATCACCATGAGCCTCTACAAACCTTACATCATCACCATGAGCCTCTACAAACCTTACATCATCACCAGTAGCCTCCTCAAACATAAAATAAAAATAAATAATCCTCCATACACATACTCCATATTTCACTATAGATGTAAAAATGAGGCGGGGTGGTGACTCACCCGGGCGAAGACCACGGCCCCCTCAGGTACGGAGCGCACCGTGACCCCGCTGCTGTCCAGCTCCCGCAGGTAGGAGAAGAAGGCGGGGTCAGAGCCAGGGGGCAGCACTGAGCGCAGGTACTCCACATCTACACAACCACAGCACAACATTTACTCCACATCTACACAAACACACACAGCACAACATTTACTCCACATCTACACAAACAAACACAGCACAACATTTACTCCACATCTACACAACACAACATTTACTCCACATCTACACAAACACATCACAACATTTACTCCACATCTACACAAACACAACACAACATTTACTCCACATCTACACAAACACAACACAACATTTACTCCACATCTACACAAACACAACACAACATTTACTCCACATCTACACAAACACATCACAACATTTACTCCACATCTACACAAACACAACACAACATTTACTCCACATGTACACAAACACAACACATTTACTCCACATGTACACAAACACAGCACAACATTTACTCCACATCTGCACAACCACAACACAAAATTTACTCCACATGTGCAACCACAACACAACATTTACTCCACTTCTGCACAACACAACATTTACTCCACATCTGCACAAATGCAGCGCAAGGGTTACTCCACATCTGCACAACAACAACACAAGGATTACTCCACACCTACACAACACACAGTGACACCTCACCTAGAGACACACCTCATAGGCACAGTGCAACTCCCACCCCAGGAACACAGCCAAGGCGTCCTACTGATATGACACTGACAACTCAGCTAATAGAGCTACACAGCACACTGACACGCCGTGACCAGGAACAGAACACAATGTGTGGTAACATAAACCTGATATAGTCTGTGTATGGTTACATATACCTCAGCGCACAGTAAAATACTCTCTCGCTTCCTCTCGTTTCAGTGGTGGTGGGGCATTATTATTGGTTTTCTCTTGTCTTTTTACGTAGGCGGTGGGGCAGGGGGGTTTTAATCTAATTCAGGAAAGTATTTCTGTTTCCAGGAACGTCAAAAGTCTCTATTTCACGATTCTACTCTGTAACTCAAAGCAAGCGTGGCTCCCGTAGCCTGTGGGGAAGCCTTTTATCGGCATTCGATGGGATCTGGAAGACTTTCTGCTGGAGAGAAGAAAATTAGAGAAGAAATCACGTCTTCCAACATAAGCAGCAGCATGGCTGATAAGCACGCCAAGAAAAGCAAGTTAACATTGCGAAATGCTAAACACACACATACGCACATTGACTCACTCGCACAAATGCTAAACACACACATACGCACATCGACTCACTCACACAAATGCTAATCCTAATAATAACAACAGCAGCAACAACAACAACAATAATAATAATAGAGGCAGTAAGCCAATTTGTTCATTACCTTCAGATTTACACTTTAGTTAATTATATGGTGCGTGTGTACGGAGTGACAGTGGCCATTCGCTGCCTAGCACCCGATAGCATTCCGTTTCTGGTCCGGAGTAGCTATAACGCTGATGCTCAAATAACCCAATATAATGATCAACCTGCAGCCTACCTGTAATCACGTACAATGAGCAGCAATATTGTACAAGGCTAGGGGTGTCAAGCTGACATGTAGCTTAAAGTAGCGTAAAGTTCAATGAGTTTAAACTTAGTTAACCAATTCAATTTAGTGTCGCCGACATTACACTATTTTGATTCTTTGGAATAGTTTCCCTGACCTGTGCAAATCAATATTGCGGCATTCTTTCGAATACTCGTCACGGGGCACTTCGTGTAACTGACACTGCAGTCAAAGGCGGACACGCGAGTTCACTCGGTTTCTCACCCAGCTTTGCAGGGTCATGCGCTCTTGGTTAACAGCGGGATTCCTCAAAGGCCACGACGGGGCTAGAGTTCTCGTGCAGCAGGTGAGCATTCCAGTCAAGCGGCAGACGTAACATGACATTTTAAAGTGCAGTGGGTACACAAGCACCATTTATTTTTTAATTTATTTTTTAAATGTTTTGTTACTTTCTTCGCCAAGAGTCGGTTGAGAATAGCTACCCTCCCTCTCTCATTCTTACTCTCATTCTCATTCTCATTCTTACTCTTACTCTCATTCTCATTCGCATTCCCACCTTCATCCGTGAACTGGAAGTTCCGCAGGAAAAGCAGGCAGTCTTGCAGCCCTGTAAACAGGGAGAAACCTCCGCCGAAGGGGTTGCTCCGGAAAAAGAGCTCAAAAACGGCCGGCTCGTTGTGTCTGCCCGCCCGCCAGTAGGCGTAGGCCATGGTGAACTGGTAGAGGTCCGTGAGCAGCGGCGGAACCCGCCGGCGAATCGACCGCTCCACGGCCGCACATGTCTCACTCGTAAGCGCTGCCATGTTCCAGGGACGGATCGAAGTTTTAAGAGCAGCCGACGGCTCGGACGTTGAGTTAACTCCTCCCACCCCCAGAGCGTTTCCAAACGCGAGCAGAAGTAGTCAACTTCCAATCGTTCTGGGGGGGAACCCCTTTTCGCGTAGATTGCCAGCGAACAAGGACGTTTTCCCATCCAATGACGTGCTGCAATCTATCCAGTGGGCTGACAAATAAAACTCACAGAGCTGTAACAATATATTTAGGCTATCTCTAATCTTTTCATACAAAGTTTAATTAAGTTATGTAAGTATAAGGTATAAGGTATTCTGCCACAGTGATGGGTGTTTATACGCAGTTCCATTTTAATTTAGCAGTGTTTTGTCATTTCTTTATAATTTTTATATACGGTAGCATACATTGTGCCCAATGGCCAGCATTATTTTTTTTACTTGCATTTTCACCGAAAATTAATTGAAAAGGGGAACAATGACCAAATTAGCGCTACGTTAATTAACACTTCACCCTCCCTTGCTGAAAGAGGGACATCAAATAAATACACAAAATCTTCGGTCAGTTTGCCACCTCCCTCTCTACATCAGAGCCCATTATTCGTATGCCTGCCTGTCTGTCTGTCTGCATAGTGGGTCATTCTACGAAAACGTGCCATTTTATGTCCCTGACACAAGAACTACCTCATAAAGCTATATTAACAACAAAACATTAAAAAATTTAGTTGGTATCATTTGGTAAATAAACAGTCTTCATTTTAAAAATGTATACATTGATTTATTTAATGAATTTTAAAGAATTTTTGTATTGTATATCTAGTAAACATTGTAAAAATAGCAAAAAAATGGCTTGTCCCTGGGTAACAGGCTTTTAAGGAGGATGAAATCAAATTATATGAAAAGAAATTATACTTATGAAAAGCTTCAATTGTCAGTTAACCTATAATGCATGTATTTCATTCTTCACCTTTTTGGAATATTGAAAAAAATAACATTTTAGTGCTGTCCCTGTGTTTTGCGTCAATCCTGTTACTTTGGATTAACACCCCCCTCAGGGACAATGGACTATCCCAAAAATGACATTATTTTCAGGAAGTGATATCCTCTGCCTTTGACGAAGATGATGCCAAGCAGACAAGTGCTCCTCTCTTTTGATGGATTTTCATTGAGTTGTTTAGTTTGACAGAAGGGGACAGTCATAGTGTGTCAATCTTCTTACCATGATATCATGTATTAAGAAGTTATTTCATGGAAATAATGTAATGTACATATAAACAAGCATATTCACCTCTAGAATGCACACCATGTGGTGTCATTGTGTTAACCACATGGCTAGTAATGGCTGCCAAAAACACATTTTGTCAACCCTGTTACTATGGGGGCGGCCTGTAGCGTAGTGTTTACGGTAAATGACTGGGACACGCAAGGTTGGTGGTTCTAATCCCGGTGTAGCCATAATAAGATCCGCACAGCCGTTGGGCCCTTGAGCAAGGCCCTTAACCCTGCATTGCTCCAGGGGAGGATTGTCTCCTGCTTAGTCTAATCAGCTGTACGTCACTCTGGATAAGAGTGTCTGCCAAATGCCAATAATGTAATGTAATGTACTATTAACCCTTTCCCTGCCATGTCCCAATGTTTACTGTTTGTTCAAAACCAGAATTATTTATACAATACATCATTTTTAATAATATGTATACTACAAATAGCATGTTTTGTCCCTAAATGTGTTTGTTAGCCTATTAAACTGAAAGATATATAAATTCATATAGGCTATTGACCGCTGATGTGTATTGACCCCATCATCTCATTAGGTTTTGAAACTGCTTCAAATTATAATATAAGTAACAATATGAAATAACCTATTGTGAACAAGAAAGGTATTTTACATGCTTTTGTTACGCTTTACCCCACATCAGTAGATTATTTAATCAGTATTTCATTGTGTTGCAGGCAACATCCTGAGGGGCATTTAAGATCAAAGAAGGAGAGAAAAAGGCTCCAACTTGAATTTGAGGAATCTGGCTTGGCCAGTTTGTTGAACTTGCAGCTCAGTTTATTAATGGGGAGGCTGCTCTGCTGTTTTTCATCAAAAATTCCTGGGAGATTATTTTAATTGACACTGATTGTATTTGAGAGGATGCATCGGATAGCATCATTTCATTTTGATGCAAATTAGTTTAGTTTTAATTCTTTCATAATTTTAATAAAATAACAGTTTTACATATATGTCTTCAGTGTCCTCATTCATTTCCATAATGTTCTATGCCAAATCCACTTACTACAGTCTAAAAACAAACTCGTCTCCTGAACAGGTATGCCGTCAATCCTGTTACTCTTATAATACTCTTATATAATGAATAGAAATAAAAGTCAAATATACATAAACTCTTTTGATATGTTAAGTAAAATATAACAATACCCCCCTTAAGTAGTTAGGATATGATTATAAACACATTAGTTTGTTTTCATGATTTTTTCCTAAAAACTAAGATACAGTGACTGGGCAGATTGCACGAGTGTATTCATCCATGTAAAAAAAAACATATTCCTCATTATTTTAAATTATAAACACTCTTAATGTAAACAGGGATGATGTATCTTTCATAATATACCATATTTATTATAAGTATGACTTCAAATAATTTTAAATACAATTTGATGTTTGTAACAGGGTTGACAAAACACACTTGTGCATGTTCATTATTTTAAGAAAAGAAATAAATAAGTAAGATAGCCTGAGATGGCACCACATATTTAATCCAAATAAATCCTTAAACACAACAAAAACAATACTTTGAAAATCTGATTTTCAGAATGTAAAATGGCACATTTTCGTAGAATGACCCATGCATACTTAGGTTAATTTGTGCTGGGGGTATATTACAAAGCACGATTACCGAATTAACTGGATAACTGTACGAAGTAAAACCCAGAATCCCAAGTCTGGAACATCTGAAAACGTTTTGCAACGGTGTCTGTGTTGAACTAGGCTATATGTTTTCTGCAAATGGTGTGCAAAGTTTTTCCAACAGGCTTTGATGTACGTTTGGTGCGTGTGTCGGTGGTGTAGCCCGAATCAATAATGATGCACGCCTTTAAGCCGCCTTCTCAGACGCCGTTGCTGAGAAAACGGTATTATGTCACGGTGCGCCACAGGATGTTCAGCGCGCCACCGTTTCTGTTTAAATAAACGTTTTGCTACGTTTTCGCGGGGCTGAACGTGGTTTTATTGTAATAAATTGTCTATTGTTCTTGTTCTCGCAACCTTTATTTTTATGAACACCAACAAACAGCAGCTCTTCATTATAATGTGATCGACATAATGTGCTGCACATGGGTAAACTTAAGTCGCATTTATTAATATAACAATATTGTTTTTATAATTATTTATAAGCACATCATTACCACAAACTGTCCGTTCCACAAAAGAAAGAAAACCTCACAAAGTGCTTGAGTACATTTGGCTGCAGAAGAAATAGCTTCAGTAACCATGGCAATCAATGTCACAATGGTGTTGACCAGTGTGTGGCTCCGCTAGTCAGGCCCGGGTCCAATGTGGACATACTTTTCTGTGCTCGATTGAGCTTGCCTGGCGCAAATGAGCCAACCGAGAGGACCAGAAGGCCAAGGTTTGAGAAGGTCAGCCACTCGGCCTGGGTGAAACATGCACCTGAAATACTTTAGAACTTTAGATGCCAGTCAATTTTCAAAACTAATAATCTTCAGAGTGAAGCATGCTAGCATGTTAGCATGTTACTGACCTATAGCTTCAGCATGTTACTAAGAGGAGATGTTTCTTTGAAAATGTTCAGTTAAACGCAGTTGTTTTACTGGCGACTAGCAGGTTAAAGTCTTTCAAATAGACAGAATCAGCAAAACTTGAATGAATGAATGAATGAATGATTAAATATTGACGATATGTTTCAGAGGTCAGTCTGGTTTGCCTATCGGACCCCCTGAGTGCTTCTCAATGTTCACGTTAACCTTCAGCCCAGAACATTCCAGAACATTCCACAGTCTCTACATAGCAGCCCCCAGAAAACAGCCGGGACCCCCCACCCCCCCCCCCTCCCCCCTCAGCGCTCCTCCCCCCCTCCCCCCCTCCCCCCTCAGCGCTCCTCCCCCCCTCCCCCCCTCCCCCCTCAGCGCTCCTCCCCCCCTCCCCCCTCAGCGCTCCTCCCCCCCTCCCCCCCTCCCCCCTCAGCGCTCCTCCCCCCCTCCCCCCCTCCCCCCCTCCCCCCTCAGCGCTCCTCCCCCCCTCCCCCCCTCCCCCCTCAGCGCTCCTCCCCCCCTCCCCCCCTCCCCCCTCAGCTCTCCTCCCCCCCTCCCCCCCTCCCCCCTCAGCTCTCCTCCCCCCCTCCCCCCTCAGCTCTCCCTCCCCCCTCAGCTCTCCTCCCCCTCTCCCTCTCCCTCCGGGGAAAGTGTCCGGCCAGCTCGTTGGTCAGCGAGTGGCCCCCGTCCCGCCCACAGGAAGTGCGTGGGCTGGCCGGCGTGGGCGTGGCCGGGCGGGTACAGGAAGTGGGGGCTGAGCTGGAAGGCCAGGGCGGAGCGCACCAGCCCCACGGCCCCCGCCCGCTCGGGACAGGGGTGGTACAGACGCCCGCTGCCCGGGTGCACGAACAGCGCCTCGGGCCGGAAGGGCACCGCCAGCCGGTCGCCGGCCCCGCAGAAGGACAGGCCCTCCGGGGGCCCCGGCAGCAGCTGTGTGAACACCAGGGGCCGGTCGTCGCAGCGCAGGAAGTTCCTCTCGCGCCCGCACAGCGACAGGAAGGGGAAGTGCTCCTGGTAGCGCCCGCTCTCGTTCGCACCGCAGACGGCTGAAGAAGAAGGACAGGAACTGCTCGTCTGAGAGGGGGAGGGAGAGGGAGAGGGAGAGGGGGAGGGAGAGGGAGAGGGGGAGGGGGGAGGGAGGGAGGGAGAGGAGGGGAGGGGGAGGGGAGGGAGGGAGGGAGGAGGGGGAGGGAGAGGGGGAGGGAGGGAGGGAGGGAGAGAGGGAGGGAGGGAGAGAGGGAGGGAGGGAGAGAGGGAGGGAGGGAGGGAGGGAGGGGGGGGAGAGGAGGGAGGGGGGGAGAGAGGGAGTGAGGGAGGAGGGAGGGGGGGGAGAGAGGGAGGAGGGGAGGAGGGGAGGGGGGGGGAGAGAGGGAGGGGAGAGGGGGGGGAGAGGGAGAAGGGAGAGTGGGGAGAGAGAGAGGAGGGGGAGAGAGGGAGAGGAAGAGAGAGGGAGAAAGATGGAGAAAGAGGGAGAGAGATCATCCCCTCCGATCTTACAAAGCCTGTGATTACACAAATGCTGCATGCAGATGAGGTGCTTTGGCCCCCACACCTGACAAAGAATAATTAGACAAAGATGCAATTAAAACTGATTAGGGGGGGTTTAACTCACAACACAAACTACTCCAGAATCCTGGCATATGTGCACAAACCTGCCCCGTCCCTAGTTTAAAAATTAATAAGGTTTGCTGGAACTTAAGAACAGACCCCGGACACTGAAGACGAAGACGTAGGTAAGGGTAGCACAGCGGTAAGACACGACTAGGCGGTGGAACGCAGTGCGTTACACCTTACCTTTGAAACAGGTGACGAAGTTCTTAATTTTGGTGTCGTCGAGAAAAAGCTGCCGGTGGAAGAAGCCACAGCACACGTTAAAACACACGCGCACATCCACAGAGCTGTGCCTCTATCGCCGCCTTCTGACACACACATGTCGTTCCTGCACAATTTCAGCACGCAGAATCGTTCTAACTTTCCACATGCGGTGCCCCGGTAGGGCACTACCAGTGATCGGTCACAGTGAGATTTGCGTTTTGAATTCTACCCTGCAGAAAAAGAAACAGCTCAATCTGGGTTTTGAAAGCTGGTTGGTTGGTAGCTGGTTGACCAGCTCAACATGGTTTGACCAGCTCAGACCAGCTCCATACTCAACATGGTCTGACCAGCTCAAGCTAGCTATGTTTTGAAACAGCTGGTAGCTGGCAATTTCAAACAGGAGATAGCTGGAATTTACACAAGGGTATGCAGAGGGGATTAAGCAACACAATGATCATCCAAGTTAGTTAATTCGAGGACATGAAGAGTAAAGTAAGTTTAGATACGCCACCTGTCCCTGGTGGTCGACGTAGTAGAAGTACTCCCGTATGCGTGGTGCGGGGCTTTGGCCCTGCGTGTAGGTGACATTTCGCCTCAGCCAGACACCGGCCATCCGCGCAGCACCGAGGCATTCCTGCCACAGCCTCGCACGGTAGATCAACATAGCGGAGCACTCTTCTCGACTGACTAAACGTTACAGTTTTGTCTTCTGCACGGAGATCAAATCGCTCCAAACAAGCCAACCAGTAATGAAACACAACGAGCTAAAAATAAATTCCTATCTCGACACTGAAGGTGCTTAACATTAATATCATTGCCAAGAACTCAGTCTGATCCAACTAGCTATGTGGCACAACAGAGCAGCTTTGTGGTCAACGTTACCTGTCGCAGATATTCGTTTGTTTACACTTTACATCACTGCTGGGGAACATTCCGTCTGTGACACCAAACCATGGAAAAATGAAACGTCGACTGTATGTTCCACCATTATAGGTTCCCGTTAAAATAATAACCCATGCAAAATAAACGGGAACACGATTTAATAAATGACCAACTCGCTGTTAACTGTGAAAAACAAGTTCCAGCTGGCACTCCGACCGAATCTATTTGTTAAACTGTCCGTAATACAGCCAAGGACGAAGGTAATGCATTTTATAAAATGGCATCGCCCACCATAAGCCTATCTATACGTCTGAATCGTTTTGTCATTTAAAATAAACATTAAACAATGCAGAGGAATTGTGGAACTACCAAAAAAAAAAAAAAAAAAAAAATATATAAATAAACGACTGCACAGCGTTGGCTACATGAAACCAGTTGAGGTCGCTGGTTTCTCACGTTTCTAGTTCTACTGTCCACCAGAAGCAGATGTCCATCATTAGCACCTCGCTCCTCGCCTGAGAACGCCTCGTGTCATACCACGGAGAGGTGAGAACATCTGAATTCCATGAATGGAAATTAAAATAGCTAAATTATTTAGGTGCACTAAATAGAGATAACTGAAATTGATACGAGGCAGGATTAACAGGCTAAAAGGAGATCTCGTAACTATAAAAATTGGCTTTGGGAATAACCAAAGCGTCCTACTGATATAAAAGGCGATAAGTCTTATACTGACACTGTCTAAATGATAATATGCAGCCAGCAAAATACGTGCATTTCTATTCTCCAGATTTTAATGTGATTGGAAACGTAAGACTAACTAAATATCTAAATGATCATGTCCAAAACGATTATATCTGCATCATAATATTTCCCATAGGCTCGGCTCTAAAATCCTACACACGTCTTGAATTCGGCGTTGGCGTGCTACCATGGAAACGCCATTGCTTGCACGACGTGCTCGCCGCGGAGAGCTGAGTGACGTCAGGTTGTCGGTGGTGACGGAGACGCGGAGAGCCAGTGCATGTTTCATCGAGGAGAAGCGACAAAACGCGGCAGCCGAGGTCTCGGAACCATGGGTGACGTTCTGGGGATTACCAATAACGGATTTTAACAGGAAAACGCAGGGAAAATGGCAGAACGGTAAGCCCATGCTATTTATAGCTACTGCGACCGCGATGCATTCAATTGCTTGGTGATTTTTAATTAGCTTCCTAGCCGCCGCTGCATCAAGAAGGATGCATTGGGTCGGAGCTGCCGATTGGAAGTTCGTTTAGCATCCTGCTAGCCAGATGGTTGGCTGTGTTATTTGATAGCATTCCGCGCCTATATGGATGAGCTGGACATGATCTCCAGTAGCCGCAGACTGTCAGCGTGTGACGGCCCCACTATTCATTTTCTGCTCCCGTGGGAGATGGACGATGTTGCATCCTTTGCGTGCACCTGCGATGTCTAACGCTGATTTGTCAAAAAAGCCAGCGAGGCAACCGGGCAAGGGACGCGGTAACAGCTGGTGAAATAATTTCCGATCTCTTGAAGGCGTGACCGTTGGTCATTTCTATAAGGGGCTCCGTGCATTTCAGCGTTCTGCCAGCGAGCCTATCACTGAATGGGCAGGGCCGGCTTGTCACAGTGCTTTCCGCGAGAGCCTCCACTCCACTCCGCGCTTCCGAGGACCTGCCGGAGGCGCGCTCACGGCGAAGCGGCAGCCAACGTGGTCGCGCACCCCCCTCTCCCTCCCCAGACTCACGTTCAGACGGCTAATAATTCATAACCGGAGCTTAACTCACTGTAACGTACTGTAACCAGCCGAAATCTTGCAGGAAGTGTCTCCCCCGGTCTCCCCCGCGAGGGTGATTCATTACACACTGCATAGGTGGGAGTGTCAACGGCCGGCTGCAGAATTCATAATGCAGAATTCACAAGTAACGGATAACGGTTGTTAATTTTGCGTTTCTCTGTCATCTGTGCAGAAACAATGTCCACCACCCCGCCCCAAACCCACTTCCAACCACCACAACAACAACAAAAAGCCCTGGGACTTGTGTCAGGCTAATTGGCGTGTTTTGAGGCTCATAATTTGATGGGAAGAGCAGGACGACAGAATAGTTTTGTCCCAGCTCGCCCAGTGGCATTAGTTCTTATGTCACGTTAAGTAAAGTGCACAGGACTCAAACCTCTATGTCTGATTAGCCTAGTACATACTAGCCTTACTAGGCAGAACAAGAGTGAGGGTTATGTAATTGCTATACGATCCAGGCTGTCCAACCACGCTACAATCTTCCCATAAAATACACCATAGCTAGGCTCTAGGTTATGAGATGACGATCATGTGAATTGAAATGCCTTATTTATTTTGTTTCATTTCAAAGGTTTAATAATGGCCCATGCCCACTCCCTGAAGCGCAGTGTGAAAACTTTTACGCGAAGCGTGAGCGCCAAAAATGGATGTAGATTCGCATTTCTGCAGATTCAGAGACGTTCACCCGTTTACATCCGCGACATTTACATTCGGCACACACTCCATTATTTAAAACAAAACGGGATTTGAATGTCATATTTGGGGGGGGGGGGGGGGGGGGGGGTTGGTCTCACTGTCTTTGCACTGGGTGTGTCTTTTATAGCACAGAAAGCACACGCATGGGCACCTACCACCTGAACGCACACGCCTTATAGCTGGCGATGGGGTTTTTTCTTTTTTTTCCTTGGTACGGCGCGTTGTTACTTTGTTCCGGGCAGCAGTACTACTGAGGAGGAGCAGCATAATTCATGTTGTCGGGCGAGACAATTCCTGAAGGAACAGCGACGTGGCGTTTTACATGGGCCACCCCCACCCCCCTGTGGAGAGTGTGCTTTTCGGTGTCTGCGTTTGGTATACATTGGCATTTATAAAAAAAAAAGAAATATCATTAATTTTCAGTGAAGTGAAGGGTGGGGGGAGAAGGGGGTGGCGGGGAGGGGTGTGTGTGTGTGTGTGTGTGTGTGTGTGTGTGTGGGTGGGTGGGTGGGTTTAGGGAGTCTTCCTCTCGTGCGCGTGGAAGCGCACGAGCAGGCAGCGGCGGCCACCCGGCACGCGCACAGCTGCACAATTCCGAGCGCCTCCCCCCTCTCTCCCCTCTCGGCCCGGACCGCGCGCGCGGCGGGGTGTGCACCTGTCGTCTCTCCGCCCGTGCCTCTCCGAAAACAAGACGTTCCAGACGCGATGGAGCCGTTCGGCGGCCCCGCGTACGGCCACCGGAGAGATCACAATGCCTGTGATTTGGTTGCAGATTGTTGCGGCAGTGACTGCTTCCCAGTTCCTTCAAATGCCAGTTTTATGTGGTTTTGCTGTATTGTGTGTGTGTGGGGGGGTCATATTGTCCAACCGGTTGATATTTGCATTAATGCGTTCCTTAAAACATTGAATTCACGCGTGTACGTTAATTATTTTAGCTTAGCATTGTGTCGTGGCTGCAGCTGTTTTGTCTTCATATTCACGGTCATATTTCCGACCGGCGCAGCCTATTTCTCGGTCGAGCAACCTCCGGTCGGTGGTCTGAAGAACACGAGCGACTATTGTGTTTCAGTGGCCACGGCTGGCGGCTCCACACCCAGAATGACATTCGATCTGCTAACCAGTGCCGACAGCTCGCGTCCGCGGCGACCTGCACATGATTAAAAATGTCCGTTCAGAGCGACCGGACACCGGCTCCATGTATTTGCTGTCTCAGGTGATTACTGACTCGGAATGCCCAAAGACGCGGGCCGTCCCTGAATTTCAAGGATGCGCGCACCGTCCGTACATTTCCAAGCCTCATTTCCCCGAGATAACGGCGTTCTGTTATCAGGCGCGCTCGCATCGATCCGCCAGCTCGATCCGCTTATTACGGACGCGGGGTGCTTATGTGTCCTGCCGTGACGGTCGCAAACAGACCCGGCCCTTATCGACCTCATCGAACAACATGGCTCTTCTTCCAGCGGGTTTTTCTTTTTGTCCTTTTTATTTTTTTCAGAGTTTTTAAAAATGATGGACGGAGATGGCGGTCTCCCATTACCGTCTTCTGAGAGCTTACTGGTGTAAATCTACTCATCGTCGGAGTGTCAATTTTATGTGACTAGCACACACGGAGTGACCTCTGACTGACATCCATGTTTAATAGAGTCCTCGGCTCCCAGACACGCCTTTGGTTTGTAGGAAGCGGACGGAGCAGGGATTAAAATAATGATCTATTGATTCCTGCTTTGGGAGGGTTGCTATGAATTCTCTACACCCCGTGAGCGCCCTATACCCTGTGAGTGCCCTGTACTCAGTGAGTGCCCTATATCCAGTAAATACCCTATACCCAGTCAGTAGCCTATACCCTGAGTGCCCTGTACTCAGTGAGTGCCCTATATCCAGTAAATACCCTATACCCAGTCAGTAGCCTGTACCCTGTCAGTGCCCTGTACTCAGTGAGTGCCCTATATCCAGTAAATACCCTATACCCAGTCAGTAGCCTATACCCTGTGAGTGCCCTGTACTCAGTGAGTGCCCTATATCCAGTAAATACCCTATACCCAGTCAGTAGCCTATACCCTGAGTGCCCTGTACTCAGTGAGTGCCCTATATCCAGTAAATACCCTATACCCAGTCAGTAGCCTATACCCTGAGTGCCCTGTACTCAGTGAGTGCCCTATATCCAGTAAATACCCTATACCCAGTCAGTAGCCTATACCCTGTCAGTGCCCTGTACTCACTGAGTGCCCTATATCCAGTAAATACCCTATACCCAGTCAGTAGCCTATACCCTGAGTGCCCTGTACTCAGTGAGTGCCCTATATCCAGTAAATACCCTATACCCAGTCAGTAGCCTATACCCTGAGTGCCCTGTACTCAGTGAGTGCCCTATATCCAGTAAATACCCTATACCCAGTCAGTAGCCTATACCCTGAGTGCCCTGTACTCAGTGAGTGCCCTATATCCAGTAAATACCCTATACCCAGTCAGTAGCCTATACCCTGAGTGCCCTGTACTCACTGAGTGCCCTATATCCAGTAAATACCCTATACCCAGTCAGTAGCCTATACCCTGAGTGCCCTGTACTCAGTGAGTGCCCTATATCCAGTAAATACCCTATACCCAGTCAGTAGCCTGTACCCTGTCAGTGCCCTGTACTCAGTGAGTGCCCTATATCCAGTAAATACCCTATACCCAGTCAGTAGCCTGTACCCTGTCAGTGCCC
>NC_083763.1:76820414-76837914 GCF_963514075.1 Conger conger | reverse complement strand
TGTCACTGAGGGCTGCCTCTCCCCCCCAGCCCGTCACTGAGGGCTGCCTCTCTCCTCCTGTCACTGAGGGCTGCCTCTCCCCCCCCCCCCCAGCCCGGCACTGAGGGCTGCCTCTCCCCCCAGCCTGTCACTGAGGGCTGCCTCTCCCCCCCCGTCACTGAGGGCTGCCTCTCCCCCCCCCCCCAGCCCGGCACTGAGGGCTGCCTCTCCCCCCAGCCCGGCACTGAGGGCTGCCTCTCCCCCCCCGGCACTGAGGGCTGCCTCTCCCCCCCCCCCCCCAGCCCGGCACTGAGGGCTGCCTCTCCCCCCCCCCCGGCACTGAGGGCTGCCTCTCCCCCCAGCCCGGCACTGAGGGCTGCCTCTCCCCCCCAGCCTGTCACTGAGGGCTGCCTCTCCCCCCAGCCTGTCACTGAGGGCTGCCTCTCCCCCCAGCCTGTCACTGAGGGCTGCCTCTCCCCCCCCGGCACTGAGGGCTGTGCGTGTCTGGCCGCCTCCGTGGTGGTGAGCCTTTTTGTTGTTACCCCCCTCCTCCCCCCCACTGCCCCACTCTGTAGGCCTGGGCCTGTGTTCCTGTCCTGTTTGGCAGGGCTGGATTCAGCCACAGGGTCTGACCGGGGGTCCTGTGAGCTCGGGGGCCCAACTAGACCCCGCTGCTGGGGCAGTTTAGCACGACTTAGCACGACTTAGCACGACTTAGCACGACTTAGCACGACTTAGCGGCAGGTTCTCGGGCTGACGAGCGGACCACGGGAGGAGGGCGGTTTACTCACGAGCAGCCTGTGACATCATCATCCCTCGCCCTGGGTGTGTCGCAGTGTCCCTGAGCAGGACACCTTACCCCCGATTGCTCCTGACGAGCAGGTCGGTGCCCTGCGTGGCAGCCACTTGCCATCAGTGTGTGAGTGTGTGTGTGTGTGTGTGTGTGTGTGAGTGTGTGTGTGTGTATGTGTGTGAGTGTGAGTGTGAGTGTGTGTGTGTGTGTGTGTGTGTGTATGTGTGTGTGTGTGTGTGAGTGTGTGTGTGTGAGTGTGTGTGTGTGAGAATGTGTGTGTGTGTGAGAATGTGTGTGTGTGTGAGTGTGTGTGTGTGTGAGTGTGTGTGTGTGTGAGAATGTGTGTGTGTGTGTGTGAGTGTGAGTGTGTGTGTGTGTGTGTGAGAATGTGTGTGAGTATGTGTGTGTGTGTGTGTGTGTGTGAGTATGTGAGTGTGTGTGAGAACGGATGAATGAGAAGCATCAATTTCACAGCGCTTTGGAAAAAGGCGCAATATAAATGCCAACCATTTACACTCCTTCACCAACACTTTAATATGTACAATGAGAACAATATGAAAACCAAATGTCATATGCATATATGTTATTAGTATAGTATATATCGTATAGTAAGGCCTAGTTGCTTAAACTGAATTTGTACACGCAAAAAACGTGTCTGCGGAGAAATATAGTAAAGGGGAGAGAGGGAGAGGAGGAGGGAGGCAGACATTGCCTTACGTTTCATTCAGCAGACGCTTTTATCCGAAGGGACGTACAAAACGAAACAAGGACAGAGTGTGGAAGTGGAGGGGGCGGAGGGAAAGACGATAGCAAGAGGCAGAAATGTCCCGGACAGGAGGGTGAGTGTGGTGGAGAAAGTGAAGGATGAGTGGAGGGAGAGAGAGCGATAGAGAGAGAGAGATAGAGAGAGAGATAGTGGTTAACCAACCTGCTGCTGACACCTGTAAAAGATTGGGCTTACGTTGCGATCCTGTGCATTACGGCACAGTTATGGAAGTCTGCTCAGTGAGGTTCGCAGGTATTTAGGTTCGATTTTAAAGGGCTGTAATTCCTACGGCATTCGCTCCGTGTGGGTTCACATACCTGTAGCGCTCACACTGAAGTGCTGGCTGACATTGTGACGCCATCGAACAAATACTTACACACCTTACTGTACATGAGATTTTTAAAAATGCATGTTGCATCGGGGTCCTGTCCGTGGCTCCTTGCTGTGTTTAGAGGTCGGATTCAGGTGTGAATCGTAAAAGAGGCTTTTTGGGCAGGGGTGTCCGACTCCTCGCATCCCGCTGAGTGTGTGTATTTGCTGTGGATGTGCTCACCAGGAATCTGGGTTTGGCCTTCGGTGGGTAGTTTGGGGGGGGTCCAGTGGAAGCCAGCAGACGGGTGGTTATTCTGGGTTTGGCCTTCGGTGGGTAGTTTGGGGGGGGGGGGGTCCAGTGGAAGCCAGCAGACGGGTGGTTATCACGCCACCCGTCAATCTAAATGAAGATTTATCAGAGGCGCGTTGATCGCGCAACCTGAGTTTAATGGAACTGAAGTGATCTGGGAGACGGGGGGGAAAGATGCGTGGATTGACTGACTGGCAGGGAGGGAGGGAAGGAGAGAGAGAGAGGGGGAGAGAGAGAGGGGGAGGCAGGGGGGAGAGAGAGGGAGAGAGAGAGAGGGGGAGGGAGGAGAGGGGAGGAGAGAGAGAGGGAGAGGCAGGGGGGAGAGAGAGGGGGGAGAGGGGGAGAGGGAGGAAAGCGAGAGGGAGAGGCAGGGAGGGAGAGAGAGAGGGAGAGAGAGGAAGGAGGAGAGAGAGAGTTGCTCTAATAGGATTAGTGTGTAAATGTATTTGTCTGAAAAGCCGTCTGCTTTGGAGATTTCCTAATCTGTGTGTGTGTGAGAGGATCAGAGAATGGAGGGGGGGGGGATAGGGGGAGGGAGAGAGGGAGAGAGAGATATGGTCTGTCAGCAGTAGCCTCCAAGCCCTGTTGAGTTTAGTTTCTCCAGACCTGGCTGATGGACAGGGGCAGAGACACGCCCTCTGCCCTCACCCCCTCTCCCCTGCTACACACAAACCTCCCCATGAATACTGAACATTTAAACTACAACCCCATCCTTACCTCCTATTAAAACTACAATCCCCAGCATTACCTCCTATTAAAACTACAATCCCCAGCATTATCTCCCACTTAAACTACAATACCCATCATGAACTGCCATTAAAACAGGGGAACGTTGGCGTTGCGTCTGCCAGGGAGCTTGCATTGTGTGTGAGAGTACGTGTGCAAGAGAGAGTGTGCGCAAGAGAAAATGTCAAAAATTTACTCCACACCTTTGGTGTTACCTGAGGTTCACATTGGGATCAGCCAGTGTAGAGCATCCTGTGATTGTTTTAATGGGAGGTGATGCTGCCCATTGCAGTTTTAAAGGGATGTAATGTAATGCTTGAGTTTTAATGGGAGGTAATGCTGGGGATTGTAGTTTTAATGGGGGGTAATGGTGGGGATTGTAGGTTTAATGGTAGGCAATGCTGTGGGCTGTAGTTTTAATGGGAGGTTGTGCTGGGGATTGTAGTTTTAATAGGAGATAGTGCTGTGGGTTGTAGTTTTATTGGGAGGTTGTGCTGCGGATTGTAGTTTTAATAGGAGATAGTGCTGTGGGTTGTAGTTTTTAATGGGAGGTTGTGCTGGGGATTGTAGTTTTAATAGGAGATTGTGCTGTGGGTTGTAGTTTTATTGGGAGGTTGTGCTGCGGATTGTAGTTTTAATGGGAGGTTGTGCTGCAGATTGTAGTTTTAATGGGAGGTTGTGCTGGGGATTGTAGTTTTAATAGGAGATAGTGCTGTGGGTTGTAGTTTTATTGGGAGGTTGTGCTGCGGATTGTAGTTTTAATGGGAGGTTGTGCTGCGGATTGTAGTTTTAATGGGAGGTTGTGCTGCGGATTGTAGTTTTAATGGGAGGTTGTGCTGCGGATTGTAGTTTTAATGGGAGGTTGTGCTGCGGATTGTAGTTTTAATGGGAGGGTGTGCTGCGGATTGTAGTTTTAATGGGAGGTTGTGCTGCGGATTGTAGTTTTAATGGGAGGGTGTGCTGGGGATTGTAGTTTTAATGTTGTTAATTGGCAGATCTGGTGCAGTGAGCAGCGCTAGGTCTGAGCGAGGAGGCTACATTAAGGCCATCTCTGTAATGGGGGTGAGAGGGTGCTGATTCCAACCCCCTCCATCACACCCCCCCTCCATTCCTCCATTAAATAACTCTCTGTGGGGGTGCAATGAGACGCAGAGCCCTTCAACATATTCCATAGCCTACCGTCTCTCCCTCCCCCTCTCTCCCTCCTCCCTCTCTCTCCCTCTTTCTCTCCCCCTCTCTCCCTCCCTCCCTCTCTCTCCCCCTCCCTCCCTCCCTCTCTCTCCCTCCCTCTCTCCCTCTCTCTCCCTCTTTCCCCTCCCTCTCTCTCGCCCTCTCTCTCTCCCTCTCTTCCTCTATCCCTCTCTTTCTCCCTCTCTCCTCCTCTCCTGGTTTGGGGTGCATTATGGGATACCGTGTGTGTGAGTGTGTGTGTGTGGACTGTCTGTGTTTGTATGTGCTTACAGGACAAAGAGTCAAATGAGACAGACGGAGAGAGAGAGAGATAAAGAGGTTATATTGGGTTGAACCCCCCCTCCACACACAGGTTACACACACACACACGCACACACTCACACACACACACACAGACATCGCTTAGCTCTGTCAGGTCTTGATGGGTCGCTTGATTACAACAACACAATCGCCACGGTAACGGCTGTCAGTCAGTGGAAGAAGACATTCTCCGTTTATTGGTGAGTGTGTTGTGGGGGTTACACTGTGGCTAGCCTCCAGGGGACTGCAGAAGCAAATTACCCACCTTGAGTGATTAAATGGGAAACACTGTCAACGGCAAGGCCGAGGCTTTTATCTGACGAGCTGCTGTGTGTTAGGAGGAGGGGGGTGAGGGGGCCGGATTTTAATTGGCTGGAAAGGGGGGGTGATTGAACAAATCAGCTTCAGGTAAGGCCTGTTAGCCGGCTGTCATTTAGACAACAGCACTTTCTTCCACGCACACACACACACACATACAGGCACACACCCTCTCACTCACACACGTACACACACACACACACACACACACGTACAGGCACACACCCTCTTCCTCTTTGTGGTGTGGAGTTTTTAGCTGTACCCGTTTGTGGTGTGGAGTTTTTAGCTGTACCCGTTTGTGGTGTGGAGTTTTTAGCTGTACCCGTTTGTGGAGTTTTTAGGCCAGTGCTCTATTTCTGAAACACGGCCTGAGGTGTTCCTGAAAGGATGCGGAGTGCGTTGTGGAGGAGGGTGTTGAGGTGTGTGTGTGTACAGTATGTGTGTGTGTGTGTGTGTATGTGTGGTGTGCATTCCTGAAAGGATGCGGGGTGTGTTGTGGAGGAGGGCGTTGAGGTGTGTGTGTGTGTGTGGAGGAGGGGGTTGAGTTGGGGGGGGTAAATTAGTCATATTAAAGGATTAGCTTGCTTGGACGAGGGGGGGGGCGGGGGGTGATTTATGTCTCCTTGATTCGGTGCCATAATGTGTCAAACTCAGTTTATATTGATTCTCCTGCCTTTCCAGGGAGGGAGAGAGAGAGAGGGAGGAGAGAGAGAGGGGGAGAGAGAGACCATTTAGCTCATTATTTAACCTTGAATTAAACCAAGAGCATGGGAGAAAATATTAGATGCATATTTTACGTAAGAGAGAAATATTAGCTAACTGTGGAAAAAAACTGTCAGTTCCTTTATTTCTTATCTTAGATCCTTCATTTCAAATGGAATATTTTATCATATTTTATATCATATTTTACAAACCACTGTTCTGCTCTCTGACTGTCTTAGTTACAGTCTTTTTGTGTTATATTTCTTACACACACACTCACTCACACACACACTCACACACACACACACTCACACACACTCACACATACACACACACACACTCACACACACACACACATACACACACACACATACACACTCACACACACTCACACACACATACATACAGAGAGGGAGAGAAAGAGAGAGAGAGGGAGAGAGAGAGTATGAGATTGAGAGAGAGGGAGAGAGAGAGGGTATGAGATTGAGAGAGAGAGGGAGAGAGAGGGAGGGAGAGAGAGAGGGGAGTATGAGATTGAGAGAGAGAGGGAGAGAGAGTATGAGATTGAGAGAGAGAGGGAGAGAGAGAGGGAGAGAGAGGGAGTATGAGATTGAGAGAGAGAGTATGAGATTGAGAGAGAGAGGGAGAGAGAGTATGAGATTGAGAGAGAGAGAGGGAGAGAGAGAGGGAGAGAGAGAGGGATAACAGAAAAAAGGAAAAAGAAAGACTGGAAAAGAGCGAGCAGAGTGGAGAGAGGGGCGGGGTCAGAGTCCTGGGTCACACCTGTCAATCACCGGCCCACTTCCTGTCGGTTTGATTATCATTCGGCTTCTGCCCCGTCTTCAGACACGACTCCCCAGGGATGCCTCTGCACTGCGGGAGCTCCCAGCCGTGCGTTTGAACAGGAACACCAGCGACCACTGTGCACGCCTCACGCTGTAACTACGAGACCAGCATCCATGCCTGACCACAATGGAGCGTGGTGGTGCTGAGATTCTCCAGTGTCTGGTCTTCAGGGCCTATGGGTCACCATGAACCTGCAAGGATGGGGTCTTGGGGTCAAAGGTCAGGGTTGAAAAAAAAAAAGTTGGCCCAGGTTTGGCCCGGGTCAGGGCCGGGGGCTCGACAGAGAGAGGGATGGGGAGAAACAGAATGAGTCGTTTGGAAGAGAACGTGTGGTGATGGGCAAGGCACGAGAGAGAGAGAGAGGGAGAGAGGGAGGGAGAGGGAGGGAGAGTGAGAGGGGCAGAGAGAGAGAGAGGGAGGGAGAGAGAGGGGGGCAGAGAGAGAGAGGGAGAGGGATGAAGAGGGAGAGAGAAAGGGAGAAAGAGAGAGAGAGGTAGAGGGAGAAAGAGGGAGAGAGAGAGGGAGAGAAAGATCCATCCTTATTTTGTATTTCTATTCCGTCACTATTTCAGAGTTTCTTCGTTCCTTGTTCATTAGCCACTTGTTGTTCCAGAACATTCGTTGGTATGGTAACGCGGGTTGTTAGTTGGTATGGTAACGCAGGTTGTTCGTTGGTATGGTAACGCGGGTTGTTCGTTGGTATGGTAACGCGGGTTGTTCGTTGGTATGGTAACGCGGGTTGTTCGTTGGTATGGTAACGCGGGCTGTTCGTTGGTATGGTACCGCGGGTTGTTCGTTGGTATGGTAACGCGGGCTGTTCGTTGGTATGGTAACGCAGGTTGTTCGTTGGTATGGTAACGCAGGTTGTTCGTTGGTATGGTAACGCGGGTTGTTCGTTGGTATGGTAACGTGAGCGTGTGCTTGTCGTGCCATGCGGCCGTTGCGCAACTTCTCAATTTGATTTGAGTTCACGGCAGCCTAAGCACCTGTGACCTGTCTGACCCACAGACGGGCGGGCTCGGGCGCACACGCATGCTGACGTCTGTTAATGTCGCCTCGCTGTGGATCCCAGAGAAGGGCCCGGCGCTTTAGGTCTCACTTTTACAACACGGTCCCCTGAATTCACATGAACATGTAGTGTTAATGGTCACACACTACTACTGAGACGTTGACCTGTACAGCTCTGTTCATGTAATTTGTGCATCATTAATTCATGTTAACAACTACATTAGCTATTGTCAATTTATTTTGGAATGAACAGGTCAACCATTGTTGTCAATGGTTAACTGATTATAAGATGATCCTATGGTTGACAAATTTATAAATATTCATGTGACAAATATGTGAGTTTGTTGTTAACAAATGTATTAAGTAATGAAAAGTGAATTTCATGCTTAATTAATGTATTTGTCCATCATTAGCTTAATTCGTGTTAACGACATTAGTTTATGTGTTTATGTGTTGTCTTGTAGCTTCAACCATGATTCCATTTTATATTTCACTTGTAGCAACTTCCCAATCCGAGACTTAGCCTCACAATTTTGCATGGAATTGTTATGGAATATCATTATGGGAATTATTCGAGTTTTATATCTCCGTCCGTCTGACGACCTATAACCCTGTAATGCCGAACGGACAATGGGCAGTCTGTCACAATTAATAAAACTGTATTATAAATGTTTTCCCCTCTGCCTCCCTTTAGGTAATACTGTTAATGTTTTAAAACAACAGGCTGGGTGTGATTAAGCCTCATAGGTTGTGAATGCAGATGGAAGACCAGGCTGAAGTTTATTCCCTGTGTTCCCGCTGTAATTAAAACTTTGGTGTGAAGTGCACTGAGGTTATGTCGCGGCGGTGTGTTAGGCTGAACGAATCTCTGAATTTAAATTGGGTGACGGGCTAATCCTGCGAAAACAATCAGGAAAAACGGGATGAGGAGCATCCGCGTATTCTGAACGCCCGGCCTCTCCTCGGTTCCAAAATACGCACCTGCGGTTTGCCCAGAATGCACAGGCGTTTACAAGGACCCGGACTGACAAAGGCCCTCAAAAATATCAGAAGATAGGATTCTCTGGGGTGGTGGGGGCCAATCTGGGATCTTTACATGGGGCCCCAAACCCTGTGGCCCCCCCCCAGCACTGAAGCATCCAGGGCTGCAGTCCAGCCCTGTTCACGGGACGGGGCGGAAATTGGCATCGTGTGATCGGCAGTCAGCCCCCCCCCCCCCGTGCTTCTCATTCCCATAATGCAGCGCTGCGCGATTCTGTTTACTCTAATTCCAGCGAGGAAGAAGAGCAGCGATGGAGGAATTCTCATGCAACGGCTATTAGCCAATGAGCTGTCTGCCTCCTCAGCACTCCGGCTGGACCTCCCAGCTGTGCATTTTCATAGGCATGCTAGTAATGAACACTGCCATGTATTTGCATATGTTTATTTGTAATAATACCGCCGTGAATTTGCAGATGTATATTTGTGATGTCAGTGATGTGTACCCCCATGCATCGTTATATATGTATATGTATTATATATGTATATTTTTGTATATTTGTGTATTAGTGTGCAGCACCCTTAGTTGTGGATCCCGTCTTCACCACGGTGGGTTTAGTGACACCTGTCGTGTTGAGTGACAGGGGGAACACACAGTGGTTGTAGACACCTGGTGCACACACTTGGCTGGCAGCCATGGTTGATATTGTGAGGAACCTCCTGCCCCTCTACCTGGAAAAACACCTGGGAGGTCAGAGAACCCCCCTTAAGGGCACACAACTGCACAGTCAAAGCTCTGTAATGTGTGTGTGAGAGAGTGTGAATGTGTGTGTGAGTGTGTGTGTACTGTGTGTGTGCGTGTGTATGAGAGTGTGTGTGTGAGTGTGAGAGAGTGTGTGTGTGAGAGAGTGTGAATGTGTGTGTGAGTGTGTGTGTACTGTGTGTGTGCGTGTGTATGAGAGTGTGTGTGTGAGTGTGTGTACTGTGTGTGTGCGTGTGTGAGAGAGTGTGAGTGTGAGTATGTGTGTGTGTGTGTGCGTGTGTATGAGAGAGTGTGTGTGAGAGAGTGTGAGTGTGTGTGTGTGTGTACTGTGTGTGTGCGTGTGTATGAGAGAGTGTGTGTGTGAGTGTGTGTGTGCATGTGCTTGTGTGAGTGAGTGTGTGTTTGTAAGTATGTGTGTATATGTGTGACTGTGTGTGCGTGTGTCAGAGAGAGACAGTAAGTGTGTGTGTATTTGTGTGTGAGTGTGTGTGTGTGTGTGTGCGTGTGTGAGAGTGTGTGTGTGTGTGTGTGCGTATGAGTGAGTGTGTGTGCGTGTGAGTGTGTGTGTGTGAGTATGAGTGAGTGTGTGTGCGTGTGAGTATGTGTGTGTGTGCGTGTGTGTGTGTGTGTGTGTGAGTGTGTGTGTGTGCGTATGTGTGTGTGTGTGTGAGTGTGTGCGTATGTGTGTGTGTGAGTGAGTGAGTGAGTGAGTGTGAGTGTGTGTGTGCGTATGTGTGAGTGAGTGTGTGCGTATGTGTGAGTGAGTGTGTGCGTATGTGTGAGTGTGTGTGAGTGAGTGTGTGCGTATGTGTGAGTGTGTGTGTGTGTGAGTGTGTGTGTGTGTGTGTCATTATGCTCACTCTCAGAGGTAGGGCGCACGCAGGGGTCACGGCTCCACTGAGCGGTGGTTGCTAGGAGACCAGCGCCGGCCCCTTTAGTGCGGCGGAACGGTCGCCGGGGCGATGCTGCAGCAGCTCTGCTACACTACTGTAATCTGCAGCTCTGCTACACTACTGTAATCTGCAGCTCTGCTACACTACTGTAATCTGCAGCTCTGCTACACTACTGTAATCTGCAGCTCTGACACACTACTGTAATCTGCAGCTCTGCTACACTACTGTAATCTGCAGCTCTGACACACTACTGTAATCTGCAGCTCTGACACACTACTGTAATCTGCAGCTCTGCTACACTACTGTAATCTGCAGCTCTGACACACTACTGTAATCTGCAGCCCTGCTACACTACTGTAATCTGCAGCTCTGACACACTACTGTAATCTGCAGCTCTGCTACACTACTGTAATCTGCTCTGACACACTACTGTAATCTGCAGCTCTGCTACACTACTGTAATCTGCAGCTCTGACACACTACTGTAATATGCAGCTCTGCTACACTACTGTAATCTGCAGCTCTGACACTACTGTAATCTGCAGCTCTGACACACTACTGTAATCTGCAGCTCTGTAATGTGGACAGTTCTGAGGTCTCCCGCGGGGTCTCAGACAGTCCTGGGGGGCCCCTCTTCATAGTGTCTGCGGGGATTTCTGACAGCAGCTAACAACATGTGTGGACCCTTCAGCCAAATCAATGACCAATCAATCAAGTGCTTAAACACACACACAAACAAACACAGAGGACCAATGAACACAGAGGACCAATAAACACCGAGGATCAATAAAAAACTGTGGTTTTCCAGGCCTGGAGTTTGAGTCTCCTCGGCTGGGAAGTGATCTTCTCCCTGCAGGGAAGATTCTGGAATGCTCCTGGAATGCTGGAACTCCGAAACATATATCGGAATCCTGACAGTAACTAGATAAGCGATGGCTCATCGGCTAAAAATCAAAACTTGTATGAAGGGTTGTTTTTTGTAAAATGCAGTGAAAATAATTCTGCTGGCCGTGTTAAATAGCAAGCAGTAAACACATCTGCCATTGATACGTGGCTTTAGCAAGCTTGCTGCATCGGATAAAAAAAAACAAAGCTACTTAAAATTGGAAGAGCCTGACACAGATGTTTACCGGGGAGAAGTGTTGCACAGCGCACAAGCGGTTAGTGAGGCAACGATGACAGTTCCGTAATGCTGTTCTCACGAGAGACAACGCCACAGGATCGTGACACTGCTTATTCTTTTACTGAAATACATCTTCCCCACAGTGCCGCTCCAATATCCTGCAATATCTCATATTTGTTCATGAATTTGGGCATATTCGGTCAAGCATTTGTTGACAAAACTACTCGAAACGAAAGGCCTTGTATAAGAATCGAACACTTTGTGTATGTTATCCGGGAGTGTTGCTGTTTGCATTCACACGAGAGGCGTGGTGGACACTTACGAGGTCCTGGCCCAGCAAAGTGGAGGAATATCTTTCACGGAAAATCAACTCCGGAATACTCGAGTCCAAAGCAAATCGCACCTGAGCCCCACACGGAAAATTTGGCGGAACATTTCATGCAGGAAATGGGCTTAAAGATAAGATAAGAACGCCTACTGAACGGCCGTAGTGTCGTCTCCCGCCTCGACCCTGAGACCAGAGAAAATATATAGAATCCTGCTGGTGTTCCTCACGGCCCCCACCTTGGGCCACTGAATTATTTGAGCGGCTGTAAAGCGCCATGAATACAGCGGCTTTAACCGCCATGAATACAGCGGCTTTAGCCGTCGCGGGTTGTTCTTAGTCCGCCAGTACAGAGTGCTAATCATGCTGTTTTTTTGTCATGCTTAATAATAAACACGGTCCATTCCTTGCCTCTTTGGTACTGGGTATAATTATGCCTGGTCAGAAAGGACACATGACGGCGGGTGGAACATTGGCTGCAGTCCTTGATGAAGCGGATTCTGTCTCTACCCTTTCCCTGTAAGCGGGTTCTGTCTCTACCCTTTCCCTGTAAGCGGATTCTGTCTCTACCCTTTCCCTGCAAGCGCATTCTGTCTCTACCCTTTCCCTGTAAGCGGATTCTGTCTCTACCCTTTCCCTGCAAGCGGATTCTGTCTCTACCCTTTCCCTGCAAGCGGATTCTGTCTCTACCCTTTCCCTGTAAGCGGATTCTGTCTCTACCCTTTCACTGTAAGCGGGTTCTGTCTCTACCCTTTCCCTGCAAGCGGATTCTGTCTCTACCCTTTCCCTGCAAGCGGATTCTGTCTCTACCCTTTCCCTGTAAGCGGATTCTGTCTCTACCCTTTCCCTGTAAGCGGGTTCTGTCTCTACCCTTTCCCTGCAAGCGGATTCTGTCTCTACCCTTTCCCTGCAAGCGGATTCTGTCTCTACCCTTTCCCTGTAAGCGGATTCTGTCTCTACCCTTTCCCTGTAAGCGGATTCTGTCTCTACCCTTTCCCTGCAAGCGGATTCTGTCTCTACCCTTTCCCTGTAAGCGGATTCTGTCTCTACCCTTTCCCTGAAAGACTCGGATACAAACTCAAGTGGAAATGGAAAGTAGTCTAGTGGCAATACATGCACATATTGTTTCCAAATAAATCACGTAAGAGTCATATTCCAGATTGCAGTGAGCTAAAGAGCACGGAAATAAAATGTACAATGCTTACATCTGTTCTGAAATAGCCATGGAACAAAATTACAAGGCAGTCATTCATCTCTCTCTCTCTCTCTCTTTCTCTGTCCCTCTCTAACTTTCTCCCTCTTTCTCTTTCTCCCTCTTTCTTATTCCCTCTCTTTCTTTCTCTCTCTTTCTCCGTCTCTGCCGTATGGTGGTGGCCCCCTGTATTTGTGGTGTGTGCAGTGAGAGGCCAGGTAATGCTGAAGGAGTAAACACGCTGAACAAGAATAGCAGGTTTAATAGTGACGGTCGGTAAAGGGGCGTAATCGAAATAACAGGCAGGGTTCAAAACACCGGGCGGTTAGGCCAAAGCAGGTCAGAAGTACAGAAATCGTGAGGCAGAGTTCATTAACGGAAAGTCCAAGGAACTAAACAGAACAGAACCAACGACAGGAAACACAAGGCTAGAACGAAATGAAACAGAACAGACCCATAAGCGGGGGGGACAGGCTTAAATACACTAACAAATGAGCTTAAACGATAATCA
This sequence comes from Conger conger, assembly GCF_963514075.1. Lineage (NCBI taxonomy): Eukaryota > Metazoa > Chordata > Actinopteri > Anguilliformes > Congridae > Conger > Conger conger. The sequence continues at coordinate 76,824,879 of NC_083763.1, read as the reverse complement.
GGTGTGGATGCTGGGGAAGAGGTAATGAGACACGAGAAACAGCTGGGGGACGAGACAGGAAGGAAGTGCATATAAGGAGCGGGGGGGGGGGCGGAGACACAAAATGGGGAGAGAGGTAAAACAAGGACCGGACTGAGAGCAGGGAAAATGAAAAATAGAAAGGGGCACAGACGTGACAGAACCCCACCGGGGCAGTTTTAAAGGGGGGCGGGGGGGGGGGCTGACTGGAGACGGGGGTGGGTGGGGGTTTGGGAGGGGTTGACCCAGACATTATATTAGCGGCGGGGGTAATTCAATGTGACCCTGATGCACAACCCTGAGCATTTTAATATCCTCATACAACAAACGACTCAGCTGCGTCTCTCTCTCTCTTTCTCTCTCTCTCTCTCTCTCTCGCTCTCCCTCTCTCTCTTTCTCTCTCTTTCTCTCTCTCTCACTCTCCCTCTCTCTCTCTCTCTTTCTCTCTCTCTCTCTCTCTCATTTCAATTTCTCTTAAATTTGTCTTTAAATGCACCCTTCCTACCACGGCCAGCCTCTACCCCTTTTCAATTTTGCTTCGATTTTTTGGCAGAATGCGCATATATAGGCTGGGGGCGACATTGGCTCAGGCGGTAAGAGCAGTCGTCTCATTGGCTCAGGCAGTAAGAGCAGTCGTCTCATTGGCTCAGGCAGTAAGAGCAGTCGTCTGGCAGTCGGAGGGTTGCCGGTTCGATCCCCCGCCCGGGCTGTGTCCCTGAGCAAGACACCAAACCCCCAAAGGGAGAGAGAGAGAGAGAGAAGTTTGCTCCTGACGAGCTGGTCGGTGCCTTGCATGGTAGCCAATCACCGTCGGTGTGTGAGTGTGTGTTTGAATGGGTGAATGAGAAGCATCAATTGTACAGCGCTTTGGATAAAGGCACAATATAAATACCAACAATTTACCAAAAACACATTTATGAAGTTATACAATGACTGAGGGTGAGCCATGTTAACGGTGAGCAGCTAAAGACAGGAAAGCCAACTCAGGTCATAAAACGTTGGAACACTAGAAATTAAGTTTTCTCACTTTCTCTCTCTCTCTTTCTCCCTCTCCCTAATTCCCTCTCTTCCCTTCCTACTGCTGCCTCTTTCTCACTCTCTCTCTCTTTCTCTCCGTGTGAGCAATGGGGTTTACTCTCGAGGATGTTTCTATCCCACAATGCAGTGGTGTCTGTTGGCAGGCGCTCTGGGCTTTTTCTCCGAGATGCTCACAAACCCCCAGTGGTCACCGCAGGTATTGCGGCTTTTTAAGCCTCTGGTGCTAAAAAGCACATTTCCCCGTTGACGTCTCGAAACTGTCACCTTACCCTGGGCAATGTGTCCCATTTTGGACAGTACTTTTAAATTCTAAAATTTCTTCACACTGAACTAATTACTCTCCAGGGACAGATTTTTATCCTGAGCTGCACAGAAGAGGATATAAGATGAAAAAAACAAAAAAACATTAATTCCTTTCTGTTTAGGTACCCAGTGCGTGTTGTCATGACTACCCGGCTCCAGTGGACACACATAATGGGGAGACCACACCTTTTGTACCGTTTCAATCAATATGATTTTTTAAAGCACCATTCTATAAACTAAAGCATATCTCGAACAAACAAGTCGATATCAAAAGTCAGTAAATGGGAAGGCAAGGAAAGGCAAATCAAAAGTGTGGTGCAGGTCAGTGAAATGTATGTGTAGTGCCAAGAGGCCAAAAATGGCAAAAAGGAGCGAAAATGCTGCAGCCCGCCTGATCACCAGTCAGCCCAGGTCGGCTCATGTCACCCCGCTTCTCATTGGCCTCCACTGGCTTCCTATTGCCGCACGCATCCGTTTCAAGGCCCTAGTGTTGGCATTTCAGGCTGCTAAGGGGACTGCCCCACCTTACATACAATCCCTGATCACTCCCTACTCCCCAGCTAGACCACTCCGGTCTGCCAGCTCTGGTCGCCTTACGGTTCCCTCTCTACGAGCACCTGGCGGTCGAGCTGCACGTTCACGCCTGTTTTCCGTTCTGGTTCCTCAGTGGTGGAATGACTTGCCTACCGCTGTCAGGACAGCAGAATCCCTCCCCCTATTTCGACGCAGACTCAAAACCCACCTTTTCAAACTCTACCTTAGTCCTCCCTCCTGATTTACCCCGCCCCCCCCTTCTGATACCCCTATCCTTGTCTAACCCCCCCCCCCCCCCCAAAAGAAAAAAAACTTCTGATGACAACTATGTTTAGAACAGCATTTCCTGTGTATTTTGCTAGTTTCTGGATGTGATGCTCTGACTTATGGTAGAACCTATGCACTTGTAAATCGCTTTGGATTAAAAGCGTCTGCCAAATGACTAAAATGTAAATGTAAAAATGAAAAGGTGCTGCAGCCAGCCCCCGTGAAGCAATGGTGCTGGAGCAGAGCAGAGCAGAGCAGAGCCAAAGAGACCGAACAACTGGCACGAGATGTTTTTAAGCAGTCCCGCCAATCAGCTGCTGGCTAGCCCGAGGGAGAGAGACCGCCCAGACTCAATCTGTCACAGGTGGGGTGAGCACGCCCAGCAGGGCAAAGCCGGGCGTGACGGTATGCTCTGGTGCCAAAGGCCCCACAGTCCAAAATGGCCGCCTCCGTGACTGGCCTTCTTGCGCCACCGAGCTGCTCCCATAGCAACCCCTGGCACTGCTGGACAGTGGAAGCTGTCTCCAGTTCTTACATGTCTTCATCATGGCATGGTGCTTGACAACAAGCTGTTCTCGCTGAGATGTCAGAGGTGTGTGTGTGTGTGTGTGTGTGAGTGTGGGGGTGTGTGTGTGTGTGTGAGTGTGGGGGTGTGTGTGTGTGTGTGTGAGTGTGTGTGAGTGTGTGTGTGAGTGTGGGGGTGTGTGTGTGTGTGTGAGTGTGGGGGTGTGTGTGTGTGTGTGTGTGTGAGTGTGGGGGTGTGTGTGTGTGTGTGAGTGGGGGGGTATGTGTGTGTGAGTGTGTGTGAGTGTGGGGGTGTGTGTGTGTGCGTGTGTGTGTGTGTGTGTGTGGGGGGGGGTGTGTTTGTGTGTGAGTGTGTGAGTGTGTGTGTGAGTGTGGGGGTGTGTGTGTGTGTGTGTGAGTGTGTGTGTGTGTGTGTGTGAGTGTGTGTGTGTGTGAGTGGGGGTGTGTGTGTGTGTGTGTGTGTGAGTGTGGGGGTGTGTGTGTTTGTGTGAGTGTGGGGGTGTGTGTGTGTGTGTGTGTGTGTGTGTGTGAGTGTGTGTGTGTGTGAGTGGGGGGGTATGTGTGTGTGTGTGTGTGTGTGTGTGTGAGTGTGGGTGTGTGTGTGAGTGTGTGTGTGTGTGAGTGTGGGGGTGTGTGTGTGTGTGTGTGTGTGTGAGTGTGTGTGAGTGAGTGTGTGAGTGGGGGGGTATGTGTGTGTGTGAGTGTGTGTGAGTGAGTGTGTGAGTGGGGGGGTATGTGTGTGTGTGTGGGTGTGTGTGAGTGTGGGGGTGTGTGTGTGTGTGAGTGTGTGTGAGTGTGGGGGTGTGTGTGTGTGTGTGTGTGTGTGTGTGTGTGTGAGTGAGGGAGAGCGGGAAGCAGGAATATTTCAGCGTTGCCGTGATGGACTCAGGTGCATTGGCTTGCAGAAGCTGAATGTATTAATATTGTATTACCTTGAAACCACAGCAGCTGTGACTCAGAAAATGTGAAACGGATGTGGATCAGCCTCGTCACCCTGCCCCTCTGTTCTGCCCCCGACAGTAACCTCTCTGTGGCTTGGAGTGTGGAGTCTGCTGTTCTGAATGTGTCTCTGTGGCTTGGAGTGTGGAGTCTGCTGTTCTGAATGTGTCTCTGTGGCTTGGAGTGTGGAATCTGCTGTTCTGAATGTGTCTCTCTGGCTTGGAGTGTGGAATCTGCTGTTCTGAATGGGCAGAAAACATGATGCCTTCTGAGGTTCCTTCATTTGGACGATTTTGAAGGCAGCATCGATGCATCCTTGGCCGGGTAGGATATCCCATAATTCTTTGCGATCGACCTTAGGCTTCTTACTTTCATTAGATGAATGGCAGTTGAAAACAGCGAAGACACACACACACACACACACATGCAGACATACACACTCGCACAGACACACACACACACATGCAGACATACACACTCGCACAGACACACACACACATGCAGACACACTCACACTCTCTCAGATACATTCACACACACACTCTCTCAGACACGCACACACACTCCACTATAGCTGAGTGCCAGCGGAGCAGATGATTGGTCGACTGGGCTCCAGACTGCCCCTCCCCCGAACCCCTCCGATCGCCTCCAGGATCAGAGCACAGTGTCCCAGCATGCACTGGGGTCCTCCAGGATCAGAGTAGAGTATCCCAGCATGCACTGGGGTCCTCCAGGATCAGAGTAAAGTATCCCAGCATGCACTGGGGTCCTCCAGGATCAGAGCACAGTGTCCCAGCTGGCATGTGGAAAACACCACCTTGCTCAAAAAAGGTAATCGGTG
>NC_083763.1:76812914-76815414 GCF_963514075.1 Conger conger | reverse complement strand
CGTGTAATGGTCACTTTATCAGAGGGCTAGTTCTTTATTTATGTTTTGAATATTTCCTACCTTAATATTTAATATTTCATTCTCTTCTTTTGTGGTGTAGCACCTTGCTTCCCCACACATGTCCGGCCTAATGCAGGCGGGATGCTCCAGTGGTTGCCCTGCGTTCACAGAAAACGTGCCTAAAAAGGTACAAATGCTTGTAACTGCAGTGGTGCCTAAATTTGTACCCATAGCCAGGAGCACACAATGAATCTCTGCCTTTTTCTTTGTAAAATGTAGTTATTAGTTCCCAAAATAAAACATTACTGTACCTTTCGCACTACATTAGGGAGATTTGTTTCTTAACGGACATGCAAAGAGTTCTACCTCCGTTCTTTCTGAGACGGGGTTAATGTGTGTGTGTCTGTGTGTGTATGTACGTGAGAGAGAGAGAGAGTGTGTGTGTGTGTGTGTGTGTGCACGTGTGTGTGTGAGAGAGAGAGAGTGTGTGTGTGTGAGAGAGTATGTGAGTATACACGAGAGAGTGTGTGTGTTTCAGTGTGTGTGTGTGCATGTGTGTGTATGTGAGAGAGAGTGTGTGTTTCAGTGTGTGTGTGTGCACGTGTGTGTGTGTGTTTCAGTGTGTGTGCATGTGTGTGTGTGTGAGAGAGAGAGAGTGTGTGCGTGAGAGAGGACTGTCAGTGACAGGTTGTTTGTGAGGAGACACCGTTGTAAATGTGTTATTTCGAAACAAACACGTAAACAGTCCAATCTCCAGGCTGAAGAACGCTCTACACTACGCTATTTCCGATTTTTTTCTTTCTTTGTTTTCATATTTCTCTGACCGTAAAGCAATTTTGAAGTTTTATAAGTTCACACAAACATTAAAATACTGATAGTGGAGAGCTCAATTTGCATTTTTATAACCGTACACATCAAACCTCCATCTAACAGAAAGGCATCGGTTGAAAAGATATTGAAAATGCCCTAGCAGAACTGGGTTATTGGTCAAAGTTTTGGGTTAATGCTTTTTAGTGAAACGGGAATATGCTGCATCAGTTAATATCAGACTTTTTCTGCAGCGTTATCACACCTTGATAGGAGTGGCAGATCTAGCTTTATAGTGGTAAACGGTTGGCATTTATATAGCGCCTTAATCCAAAGTGCTGTACAACTGATGCTTCATAATCACCCATTCACACACACCAATGGCGATTGGCTGCCATGCAAGGCACCAGCCAGCTCATCTGGAGCATTTGGGGGGTTAGGTGTCTTGCTCAGGGACACTTCGACACACCCAGGGCGGGAATTGAACTGGCAACCCTCCGACTGCCAGGTGACTGCTCTTACCTTTGGAGCCGATGTGGCAATGATAATGTGCAGGAAGCAGCCTGTGTCTCTGTGGTTCAAGTGCCTCACGAACGCGTTCCGCCCCGGGCAAGGTCCGGCTCGTCCAGATCATCCATCCATTACCTTCGCCCGCTTACATTACATTTTACATTTTTGTCATTTGGCAGACGCTTTTAATCCAAAGCGACTTACAAGTGCATAGGTTCTTCCACAAGTCAAAGCATCACATGCATAACTAGTAAAATACACATGAAGTGTTGTTCTAAACATACAGTCATCATGAGTGCAATTTTATTTTTGGGTTAGACAAGAGGGATATCGGAAGGGGGGGCGGGAATCAGGAGGTAGGACTAAGGTACAGTCTGAAAAGGTACCTTAGTCCTGAACAGGGTCGCAGGGGGGCTGGAGCCTATCCCAGCATACATTGGGCGAAAGGCAGGAATACACCCTGGACAGGTCGCCAGTCCATCGCAGGGCACACACACCATTCACTCACACACTCACACACTCACACACTCATACAGGAGAAGCAGAGTCACAGGAGAAGCAGTCACAGGAGAAGCAGTCACAGGAGAAGCAGTCACAGGAGAAGCAGTCACAGGAGAAGCAGGTTTAGGTCACACAGCCCTGGTGCACTACCTCGCACTGTAGTACGGTCTGTCACACATCCCCATCAGGAGGAAATGAGACGTGACGCAGAGCTTTAGGGAGCGATCAGCAGAGAGAGCAGACACGTTGAGAGTGTGAACGCTAATATTTTACAAACAAAACAGAAAAACAAAAGGAAAAATAAAATATTGAGTTTTTTTGGGGCTCACACACAGTGTGGGATGGGAATCTGGCACCTTGGCAGGTGGGCATCTGAGAAACAAACAGGGATTAGCACAGATATAGGAGTTTCTGTGTGTGTGTGTGTGTGTGTGTGTGTGGGAAGAGAGAGAGATAGAGAGATGGGGAAGGAGATAGAGAGGGTTTCTGGGTAATAGAGTGAAGGATGGGTGAAGGTAGAGAGGAGCAGGTGGGGTCGTCAGGGTCAGACTGGCGGATGTTCAGGCCAATCAAAGCGCTCCACCACAGGCCCCTGACAGCATCTAATGTTCCTGCTAACATTACTACAGACAGCAGCATCTCTCTCTCTCTCTCCCTCTCTCCCTCCATCTCACTCTCCCTC
>NC_083763.1:76798849-76805214 GCF_963514075.1 Conger conger | reverse complement strand
GGTCCGGAGCGGGCCGGACCGTGCGAGGGACCGGGTCGGGACCGAGACGCCAGTTTAAAAAATGGCAGCGCTCAGCGGAATGTGACACAAGGAAAAGCCAGATTGAGTTGTGGCTGGGCGTGCTCGCCGCAGGTAAACCCTGCGGTAATCCTGTTAGGCCCTGGAGCTCCACCGCACCGAGGCAGAGAGGGCTATCCCATTAGCAAATTGAGTGGGAATTTGTACCGGGAGGGGCGGGGGGGAACTGATGCTTGTGCTCCCAGCCTGTCGGTCGGTTTCTGAGCAGGATGGTCAGTTTCTGATGTGAGGATGTCCCCAGAATAGGTGTGCAGACCCAGCAGGCCTGCTCCTGACCAGGACCGGGGCTGGGTGAAAATGAGATGGCATTCAGAAAGGAGTGCTTCCTGCTGCAGGTCTGTGTGTTTTTGGGGAGACACCAGATCACATGTGTTCTTTATTCAATCTCTCTCTCCCTCTCTCTCTCTCCCCCTCCCCCTCTTTACCCTCTCCTTTCTCCCTCTACTCCCTCCCTCTCTCCCTCTCCCTCCCCCCCTCTCTCTCTCTCCCTCCCCTCCTCTCTCCCCCCCGCCCCGCCCCGCCCCGCCCCGCCCCACCCCGCCCCGCCCCGCCGCAGGTTGGAGTGGGTGGAGATCATCGAGCCGCGCACGCGGGAGCGGATGTACGCGAACCTGCTGACGGGGGAGTGCGTGTGGGACGCCCCGGCGGGCGTGCGCATCAAGCGCACGGGGGAGAACCAGTGGTGGGAGCTGTTCGACCCCAACACGTCCCGCTTCTACTACTACAGCGCCGCCTCGCAGCGCACCGTGTGGCACCGCCCCCAGGGCTGCGACATCATCCCGCTCGCCAAGCTGCAGACGCTCAAGCAGAACTGCGACTCGCCGCGCCGCGTCTCCGCCGACAACAGCCCCGCCCACAGCGCCGCCCACAGCCAGGAGGGCAGCACCTCCTCCTCGCTCGACCAGGAGCTCGCCGAGAGGGAGCGGGGAGGGAGAGAGGAGGGGGAGAGGTGAGTGAGGGGGGGGGGGGGGGGGAGAGGCGGGGGGAGAGGGGGAGAGGTGAGTGGGGGGGGGGGGGGGAGGCGGGGGGAGAGGGGGAGAGGAGGGGGGGGGGGGGGAGAGGCGGGGGGGAGAGGAGGGGGGGAGGCAAAGGGGGTTTTTCCACAAGACATCGGGGTTCCCTCCAAACTCAGGGGAACAGAGGCAAAGAGCTTAGTGGGAGAAAGAGGACAATCTCAGCTCTCAGCTCCCATCCGTTCCACTGTAGCCCAGCCGTGGGAGGGATCAGGAAGTGCCTTGTGCCCCCGTAGCTGTGCAGGCCTGCTGCTCCTCCGGCCCATGGTACCTGCCCTCCCTCAGTGACGCCCGGATGGCAGCCGGTCGGCCGGCGGGTTCAGCCCAGCCAACCGCAGATCATGTCTGCGCACCTCTTCACCGGCAGTGTCACGTGTTCAAATCTATCTGTAGCGACGCTGCTCAGCTAGCCAGCTTGCAAATCACTATAAGTCACTATAATTTTCACTGGCTCTCAAAAGCACTTTCTTACGGTCGTAAGAGTTTTATTTTGGCAGGTTTGTGGGGAGACGGTGCAGTGGATTGTGTGGATTGTGTGGATTGTGTGGATCAGTAAATGGGTCGTGAAGAAACAGCACAATCAATAGTGTGGTTGGGGGGGATGAGGGGTAAATAACTGAAGGAACAGAGTGTATTCATTAATAACACTCTGGGGTTTGTTATGCTAACAAACTGGGTCTCAGTGCAGTGGTTCTGCTGTACATTTTAACATTATTTTATTATTCTTTTTTTTTTTACTCTGGGGACAGTTGAAGACAGCCGCTCCATTTTGCAGCGTAACTCATTTTTAGCTGATTAGTAGAGCCACTCGCATTTGCTTTGTTCCATTTTGCAGCGTAACTCATTTTTAGCTGATTAGTAGAGCCACTCGCATTTGCTTTGTGTTCGCTACGACTCTCTGATTAGTTTCAGAAAATCACTTTCTAAAGGAATTACCTGCCAAAGAGCACATTAGGGAAAATGGAAGTACAACACTGTGAAATAAGTCTGGCTTAACAAGCGTTTTAGTCTTGTAATTAGACACAAAACGAAGACTATCAGCTTGTTTTAAGTTACCGTTTGCTTGACAAGTGAAATGTTCTTACCTGATTGGAAAATCTTGAACTGAGTCAAACTGTCTTAATTGTTTTGGTAATATTGTTGTCTTATTTAGGAAAAAAGTAAAAGAAGTAAGATATGTGGTGTCAAAATAAGTCGAAAGTATTTGTTGAGATTTACTTATTTTCTGGTTTTTGCAGCGTAGGTATCTGAGAACTTATCGCCCACATTGGCAAGCTCTTAAATGAGTATAGTGGACTCATCCCACGTAGGAGGCCTAAATCTACTTCTGATATGGTGTGTGGCGTAGAGAGTAGATCATCCTGAGTGTCTAATTCAGAATAATTAGCGGCGCGTCACACTCGGAGAGGCACGGCTGCGGAGGCGTAAAGGTGGAGGGGCCCCAGGGTAGAGCCTTGGGGCACGCCCAGCACAGCCACATCTCCACACACAATAACCGCAGATAAAAAGTCATCCATTTTGTAGGTCATCTCAGGGTCAATCAGAAGCCGTTCAGAAGCACCCTGGTGTGGGCGTTCTGCGGTCTCCCTGGAAAACTAGGCAAGGCACACATTTTTATGGGCACAGGTTTGGGATTTAAATATATACATATATGACTCGCTATCCCTCAAATTTGTAACAACAAATTTTGGGGATTTTGAGGATCTGTGGGCCTTTTGGTAATTCAAATTTGCAGTCAGTTTTTTTGGCCACAGAGAGCAGGCAGACACTGCCTGGAACAGTGGCTGGACTGTAAAAGGGGTTAAACCCCAGTGCATGCTGGGAGTCAGATAGAACAGATTTCTACCCAGAGCGGGAGATACAGAGACGTGTGGGGAATGAAGATTCATCTTCAAAGCCCCAGGGATCAAACAGTTCCCATGATCCTCCTCACACACACGCACATCCGAAGCGCACACACACACACATAAACACACACACACACACACATGCATACACATGCACGTGCACATCCAAAGCACACACATAAGCACACACACACACACACACACACACACACACACATTTTAACAGCAAATCCCCCATTTTTCTAAAATGTCATTCAGGGATGTCTTTGACATTTTAAGCACTCATTGGCTACACACAATCATGCATGTAGGCACAGAAACACACACACACACACACAATCATGCATGTAGGCACAGAAACACACACACACACACACACACAATCATGCATGTAGGCACAGAAACACACACACACACACACACAATCAGGCATGCAGGCACAGAAACACACACACACACACACAATCAGGCATGCAGGCACAGAAACACACACACACACACACAATCAGGCATGCAGGCACAGAAACACACACACACACACACAATCATGCATGTAGGCACAGAAACACACACACACACACACACACACAATCAGGCATGCAGGCACAGAAACACACACACACACACACACACAATCATGCATGTAGGCACAGAAACACACACACACACACACAATCATGCATGTAGGCACAGAAACACACACACACACACACAATCATGCATGTAGGCACAGAAACACACACACACACACACAATCATGCATGTAGGCACAGAAACACACACACACACACACACACAATCATGCATGTAGGCACAGAAACACACACACACACACACAATCATGCATGTAGGCACAGAAACACACACACACACACACAATCATGCATGTAGGCACAGAAACACACACACACACACACAATCATGCATGTAGGCACAGAAACACACACACACACACACAATCATGCATGTAGGCACAGAAACACACACACACACACACACAATCATGCATGTAGGCACAGAAACACACACACACACACACACAATCAGGCATGCAGGCACAGAAACACACACACACACACACAATCAGGCATGCAGGCACAGAAACACACACACACACACACAATCAGGCATGCAGGCACAGAAACACACACACACACACACAATCATGCATGTAGGCACAGAAACACACACACACACACACACACAATCAGGCATGCAGGCACAGAAACACACACACACACACACACAATCAGGCATGCAGGCACAGAAACACACACACACACACACACACAATCAGGCATGCAGGCACAGAAACACACACACACACACACACACACACACACACACAATCATGCATGCAGGCACAGAAACACACACACACACACACACACACACACACACTCACACACACACACACACACACACACACACACACACACACTCACACACACACACACACACACACAATCAGGCATGCAGGCACAGAAACACTCACACACACAATCAGGCATGCAGGCACAGAAACACACACACACACACAATCAGGCATGCAGGCACAGAAACACACACACACACACAATCATGCATGCAGGCACAGAAACACACACATACACACACACAATCAGGCATGCAGGCACAGAAACACACACACACACACACTCACACACACACACACACTCACACACACTCACACACACACACACACACACACACACACACACACACACAATCATAAACGCTCAGAGCCTTCTTCAGCGGAACAGCTGTACTGGCGGAACATCGTTATGCATCAGCTAGGACTGCCCTTCACAAGTGACATCATTTATTAAAAAACAAACAGCCACAATCTGCTGCCAAGGCATTTAGCATTCAGTCCTTGTGTCAGTGTGACGACGACGATGATGATGAAGGACCATCTCGTGTAGGCGTCGATGTCCTTGCACAGCAGCTGTTAACACGGATATCGATGCAGTGAAATGAATAAAGTATTCCACACACCTGCATTCCTCTGATCTACAGTCACAAGTTTTATTCTGTATTCAAATACTGCTCTGTGCTCATTTGAACTTGCCTGGCGCAATTAAGCCAACCAAGAGGATCAGAAGGCAGGGTTTGCACTTTTTGAGAGTATTTTTATTTTTTGTATGTTATTTTTTTTATAAAAAGCGTCCGCTAAATATAATGTTATGTAACACTTCATAGGTTCCGATACACCAGGCATGCTCAGTAAAAGTGTAAGCACTAATGGTGCTTACAGGAACAGGAAGCACTAATGCTGCTTACAGGAACAGGAAGCACTAATGGTGCTTACAGGAACAGGAAGCACTAATGCTGCTTACAGGAACAGGAAGCACTAATGGTGCTTACAGGAACAGGAAGCACTAATGCTGCTTACAGGAACAGGAAGCACTAATGGTGCTTACAGGAACAGGAAGCACTAATGCTGCTTACAGGAACAGGAAGCACTAATGCTGCTTACAGGAACAGGAAGCACTAATGCTGCTTACAGGAACAGGAAGCACTAATGCTGCTTACAGGAACAGGAAGCACTAATGCTGCTTACAGGAACAGGAAGCACTAATGCTGCTTACAGGAACAGGAAGCACTAATGCTGCTTACAGGAACAGGAAGCACTAGGGAGAGTTCACTCCTGGGCAGCTGGGCGACCCTCCAGGCCCTGCCGTTCGCTTCGTGTGCCGTGGCTGTAAGAGTGGCTGTAAGAGTGCGCTCTCTCGCAAACGAACGAGCAGAAACACGGCAACTATCACCATTTTCTCACCGCTATCGCTGAGTGCCTCCGGGCTGGCGGTATGTGTGCGTCCTGACATTACGCCCAGGGACTGTGTGAAATGAAGAGAAAACAGAGAGTTTGGAGGGCTGTTCATTGAGAAGGCAATGCTCCCAGTAGTAAATATGTAGTGCGTTATTTAGCTGACACTTTTCTCCAAAGTGACTTACAGTTGATTAGACGAAGCAGGGGCCAATTCCCCCCAGGTACAATGTGGGGCTTATTGTGGCTGCCTGAGGGCCATCACATAGACCTCACACTGACACAGAAACTACAGCGTGAGGTCACTGACACGGGACGCCGTCAAACACAGAAACTACAGCGTGAGGTCACTGACACGGGACGCCGTCAAACACAGAAACTGCAGTGTGAGGTCACTGACACGGGACGCCGTCAAACACAGAAACTACAGCGTGAGGTCACTGACACGGGACGCCATCAAACACAGAAACTGCAGTGTGAGGTCACTGACACGGGACGCCGTCAAACACAGAAACTACAGCGTGAGGTCACTGACATGGGACGCCGTCAAACACAGAAACTGCAGAACATCAACACCAAATCTAGCCCTGGTTTTCTTCTCTCCCGAGGGAATTAGTGCCACCGATTGGCCAGGCTGTTCACACCTGACTCCCCGGT
>NC_083763.1:76783849-76793849 GCF_963514075.1 Conger conger | reverse complement strand
ACGCAATCACATTTGCACACATTCAACACACTCCACACACACCTCACACACACCTAACTGAAGAGAGGATGGACGATTGAGAGAGAAAGAGAGAGATAGAGGGAGAGAAAGAGGGATAGAGGGAGGAATGTGTAAATTGATTTGAAGGTCAAATAGCCATGAATTATTTATGATGATGAAACAACGTGCACTTTGTTGTGGGTTTCCAGCTTAAGACAGATGGGAAGAGGGAGGGAGGGAGGGAGAGAGAGAGGGAGAGATAATAAGTTGAAGACAGGGATAAAGAGAGATGGACGAGGAGAGATAGAGTGATGCAGAGCAGTTGAAAACAGGAAGAGAGATGGAAATTCCGGGCACTGGAGCTTTGTCGAGGTCTTAGAAGTGTAGTGTGCTCTAAGTACAAAGTACAGACCTCACCATTCTGTTCTCTAAACACCCTCCCCCGACCCGTACCACCATTCGAACCTCACAACCCCCCACTGGTGCACAAAGAGGGCGCTATGCGGTCGGTCCAGGGTGAGGACGCAGAGATGGGAGAGGAACTTGGAAGTCCTGATGTGATTTCACACTTCTCACTTAGGCTCTCCCCCTCTCTCTCTCGCTTAAAAACAAACCAAAAGAAAAACGCTCTTCAGTCCTGTTCCGATGCTCATCGCTGGCACGACAGGCTGCGTATATGTGCAATGTTTCCAGAAGCAAACTCTGAAAATGGCAATTAACAATTTGGACCAGTAGAGAGAGGCAGAGAGAGAGAGACAGAGAGCGAGAGACACAAGCATTTACATTAAAATAGGAATTGAAAATATATGGTCTGGGCCATGTCATGATTTGCTGTGTGGAAGAGCTTGCCCTGTCATTTAGTGGAGGCAGAAACTCTGGGGTGTTCGAGGTACGGTGCTAGACACAATCTAATTTGTCTGTTTGTCTGTAAATTACATCACTAGGTGGCCTTTAGTGGTAGGGAATGGTGAGCTTTGTTAGGCTGAATGGCCTGTTCTGGTCATTTTTCTAAGTTGCGTCATCCATGAATGATTTGCTTTAATTACTGTCACACAGTCCCTCTCTGTCTCTCAGCGTTTGTGCAGAGATTACCTGGCTGTGTTTCCATGGTTACTCGGCATGTGTAACCCCCCCTTATTTACCATTTAAACTATACAGCAGGTTCACAGCTACGGATAACTGATGCTTCATCTGAACCCCGTGTTCTGGAATGACCTTTGATGTGGCAATTGGTTAGGATTAGGGTTAGATAGAGGTGAACAGGGTTAGATAGAGGTGTACAGGGTGTGATACAGGAGTACAGGGTGAGATTTTGGGGTACAGGGTGAGATAGAGGGGTACCGGGTGTGATACAGGGGTACAGGAAATGGTAAACGGTTGGCATTTATATAGCGCCTTTATCCAAAGCGCTGTACAATTGCTGCTTTGATGCTTCTCATTCACCCGTTCATACACACACTCACACACCGACAGCGATTGGCTGCCACGCAAGGCCCCGACCTGCTCGTCAGGAGCATTTGGGGGTTAGGTGTCTTGCTCAGGGACACTTCGACACAGCCCGGGCGGGGGATCGAACCGGCAGCCCTCCGACTGCCAGACGACTGCTCTTACTGCCTGAGCCAATGAGACGACTGCTCTTACTGCCTGAGCCAATGAGACGACTGCTCTTACTGCCTGAGCCAATGAGACGACTGCTCTTACTGCCTGAGCCAATGAGACGACTGCTCTTACCGCCTGAGCCAATGAGACGACTGCTCTTACCGCCTGAGCCAATTTTGGCCCCGATGTTGATGTGCACTTATTGTATGTCTCTTTTGGATAAAAGTGCCTGCCAAATAGTTATACGGTAATGCAATGTGGTTCTGCAGTGTAGTTCCCCCGGTTCATGGCTCGGCTGTATCGGGCTCAGCTGTGTGGGATGTTATGATTTTATTAAAGTTTCGTGCTGTTTGGGGCCATCGCTCCACCTCTCTGCTGGCCTTCAGGAGGTCCTGTCTGTCACCGTTTCGGTCGGAAGGGTACGCTCACCGAATTTGCACTCCGAGGTCTGTCTCCTATTCGGCATTTCATCTTCTGTCTTCTGTCTTCTGTCCGGGTTCTACTGTGGGTTCTACTGTGGGTTCTACTGTGGGTTCTACTGTGAGTTCTACTGTGAGTTCTACTGTGAGTTCTACTGTGTTCTGTATGGCCCACCGTGCTGAATCCTACACCACAACGGACATTCAATAAGAGTAAAATAAGTTTTATTTTATTTTCACAGCAATATGTTTTGCCATCCAAGAGAATTTTGTCAAAAAATTAAATACTTCTACCTTGCTCTGCCAGGACTCAGATTATTAGGACTCAGTCCGCAAAGCCTGTTGCCTATTTTTAGAGTCGGATAACAGTTTTTATTTCCAGAGCTCAGTATTCCAAGATTCGACATTTGTGATGAATAATTTGGGCTACACTGATGCGTAGCTGGCTAGCAGTCCTGCCCCGAGTAAGTACGTTTCAAGTTAGTTTGGGTCGTAGAAGGGAACTTAAATTTTAACTAAAGGGTTGTGGGTTTGATTCCTGGATGGGGCCATTGTACCTTTGAGAAAGGTACTTTTCCTGGCCTATTTCAGTAAAATATCCAGCTGTTTATGTAAAAATGTAAGTAGAGTTTCCATTGGACACTCTGCTCATGCGGTGTCGTTTTGCTGACACACAAGGCCTCACACTTCAGCTCCATACAGCGTGGTGTGTTAAATTACAGTGTCGAATGCCTTGGACCAGATTCTAATTGAAATATCGTGTTTGCCGTCTCCTTACTGTGCTCTCCTAGCGTTTCCTTTTAATACATTTACTGTCACGTTAACCTTTCTCTCATGCCGTTAAAGTGAGCTATAATGCAGGGCTCAGGTGTAGCGCAGAGTTCGTTTTCAGGAAGGTGCCGGGCTGTCGGGTAAACGGGACCCGACGTCTCCACGCCTTCCCTTAATTTGGTGCCGTGTGCCACGGCCCAGTTCTCGCAGCGCTGCTCCAGCGGACCTGGGTTCTGATGTAATCCCTGTTGCCATGGGTAACAGCAGAACCTTTGTGTTGAGGAGCAAGAGGCCAGGATCTGTGTCAGGCAGACTGCGCTGTTGGTGTTCAACTGTACATTTTTATTTTTTATTATTCTAACTGATGGGCCAATTGAAGATGTTTTAATTTATTTCCTGCAGTAATGTTGCCCTGAGCGTCTCTGACGCCTCACTGCTGGTCCTTTGCTGCAGCAGCAGAGGAAAGCCCATTACACGGGCGTGTTAAACCGTGCACATCACAAACCCTCCAGCAAGTCCTCTCAATTATGGGCCTTATCAGCTCTTGTTTTAATTTAGATCATATTTGATAAGGGTTTGGATGTAAAAATCGTATCTCGCTCCCTCTCTATCTCCCTCCCTCGTTCTCACCCTCTCTCCCACTCTCTATCTCTCCCTCTCCCTCTCTCTCCCTCTCTCTCTACCTCTCTTTACCTCTCTATCTCTCTCTCTCCCTCTCTCTACCTCTCTCCCACTCTATCTCTCCCTCTCTCTCTCTACCTCTCTTTACCTCTCTATCTCTCTCTCTCCCTCTCTCTACCTCTCTCCCACTCTCTATCTCTCCCTCTCTCTCTCTACCTCTCTTTACCTCTCTATCTCTCTCACCCTCTCTCCCACTCTATCTCTCCCTCTCTCTCCCTCTCACTCTCACTCTCTCTCTCCCTCTCTCCCCCTTTCTCTCCCCCTCACTCTCACACTCTCTCTGTCTCTCTCTCCCTCTCTCCCCCTTTCTCTCCCCCTCACTCTCTCCCTCTCTCACTCCCTCTCTCTGACAGGACGTCTCCGTTCCGCTGGAACACGGGCAGTAAGGAGCGGATGCTGATCAAGGTGACGGACCGTGAGCCCAGCTTCCTGGCCCACCAGGGCAACGGCTTCTCCTCCTGCGAGGGAGGCGTGGGAGGCGTGGGCACCTCCTCCCGGTCCCGCCGTTCGTCCGGCAACGCCCCCCCGGACCCGGACAGCCCCCCGCTGTTCTACCCCGACCGGCGGCAGTCCCCGTTCCTGAAGCGGGCGGAGCTGTCCGGGTCGCCCCTGCTGGGGGGCGGGGCCCACCGGCGTTCCTCGGCCGACTCCCAGCCGCCCTCCCCCCGCTACGCCTACGAGCCCCCGCTCTACGAGGAGCCGCCCTCCGAGTACCAGCCCCCGCCCATCTACGAGGAGCCGCCCACGGACGCGCACTGCGGGCCCTACGGCTCGGCCAAGGCCCAGCCGCCGCCCCGCAAGCCCTCCTCCTCCTCCTCCTCCTCCTCCTCGCACTTCCACTCGCCCAAGCAGAGCCACTCTCCGTACCAGCAGCTGGTGCTGACCAAGCAGAAGCCGGGCGAGAAGGGCATGGAGTACAGCCCCGCCGGGCGCGAGTACGTCAAGCAGCTGGTGTACGTGGAGCAGTCGGGCCCCGGGCCCCGCTTCAAGACCGCCGACCGGCTGCTGCGCTCGGGCTACGCGGGGCCCTTCGGCGGCGGCTACACGCTGCAGCACAGCCAGTCGCTCATCCGGGACCCCCGGGGCCTGCTGGAGTACCTGGGCGAGGCGGGCGAGGCGGGCATGTGCTGGTCGTCCGGCGGGCAGCACGACTCCCTGCCGGCGTCGGCCGCCAACGCCAACCGCAAGCGCAAGACCCGCAAGCCGGGGCCGCCGCCCGAGGGCCCGGGGCCCTGCGGGGAGGCCGGGGCCGGGGGCTGCGAGCCGGGGCCGGGGCCCGGGGGGCCGGAGGCCGTGCTGGCGCAGGCGCGGCTGGCCTGGGAGGCGCAGCAGGTGCAGCAGCTCCGCCAGAGGAGCAGCTGGGACGCCACGCCGGGCCCCGGGGCCTCCAAGGACGGGTACGAGAGCGACGGGGCCCTGCCGCCGCCCCTGCCGGGGCCCGTGGTGCGGGCCTTCAGCGAGGACGAGGCCCTGGCCATGCAGGAGGGCCACTGGAAGCGCAGCAACCTGGAGCGGCTGGGGTTCCCCCAGGCCCTGCTGGAGAAGAGCCTGTCCGTGCAGACCAACCTGGCCTCCCCCGAGCCCTACCTGCACCCCTCTCAGGTGAGCCCTACCTGCACCCCTCTCAGGTGAGCCCTACCTGCACCCCTCTCAGGTGAGCCCTACCTGCACCCCTCTCAGGTGAGACACGCCCCCCCCAGCCCTACCTGCACCCCTCTCAGGTGAGACACGCCCCCCCCAAGCCCTACCTGCACCCCTCTCAGGTGAGCCCTACCTGCACCCCTCTCAGGTGAGCCCTACCTGCACCCCTCTCAGGTGAGTTAACCCCCCCCAGCCCTACCTGCACCCCTCTCAGGTGAGACACGCCCCCCCCAGCCCTACCTGCACCCCTCTCAGGTGAGACACGCCCCCCCCCAGCCCTACCTGCACCCCTCTCAGGTGAGACACGCCCCAGCCCTACCTGAACCCCTCTCAGGTGAGGTAACCCCCTGTGTGTGGGGGTGCTGTGTGTGTCTGGGGGTGCTGTGTGTGGGGGTCCTGTCGCGGGGACAGCGGTGGATGTGAATAATTTATGCCACAAATCGAGCCTCTCAGCGGGGCGGTTGCGGGGGCAGATGACAGCGGTCAATGTACGGACATCGACCAGACATACGAGCAGAAAGAGTGAGAGATTACTGAGGGAATCGAGCACAGGATCTGGGGAGAGAGCGGGAGATTACAGGAGTCAGTCCAGTTATGCACACAGTTACATGTTATGATCTCTCTCCTTCTCTCTCTCTCTCTCCCTCTCTCTCCCCCTCTCTCTCTCCCCCTCTCTCTCTCTCTCTCCCTCTCTCTCCCTCCCTCTCTCTCTCTCTCTCTCTCTCTCTCTCTCTCTCCCCCTCCCCCCCCCCTCTCTCCCCCCCCCCTCCCCCCCTCCCTCTCTCAGTCGGAGGATCTGGGAGCGTGTGCTCAGTTTGAGGCGAGCCGGAACGCGCGGAACATGATGCCGAGTGCCAGCTGTGGAGTTTTCCCAGAGTTCACTCTGAGGAAGCCCTCCTCCGAGACCGACATCCAGAACTGGGCGTCCAAACACTTCAACAAGCACACGCAGGTAACACACGCACACACATACCAAACACTTCAACAAACACACACTGGTAACACACACACACACATACCAAACACTTCAACAAACACACACTGGTAACACACACACACACATACCAAACACTTCAACAAACACACACAGGTAACACACGCACACACATACCAAACACTTCAACAAACACACACAGGTAATACACGCACACACATACCAAACACTTCAACAAACACACAGGTAACACACACACACACATACCAAACACTTCAACAAACACACACGGGTAACACACACACACACATACCAAACACTTCAACAAACACACGCAGGTAACACACGCACACACACACACACACACACACACACACACACAAACACACACACATGCCAAACACTTCAACAAACACACGCAGGTAACACACACACACACACACACACACACACAAACACTTCAACAAGCACACGCAGGTAACACACGCACACACACACGCACACACACACGCAGGTAACACACACACATACCAAACACTTCAACAAACACACGCAGGTAACACACACACACACACACACAAACACACACACATACCAAACTCTTCAACAAACACACACAGGTAACACACGCACACACACACACACACACACAAACACACACACACATACCAAACACTTCAACAAACACACGCAGGTAACACACGCACACACACACACACAAACACACACACATACCAAACACTTCAACAAACACACACAGGTAACACACACACACACACACACACACACACACACACACATACCAAACACTTCCAACAAGCACACGCAGGTAACACACACACACACACATACCAAACACTTCCAACAGGCACATGCAGGTAACACACACACACACACACACATACCAAACACTTCCACAAACACAGCAGCGGGGAGGGGGGACGGGCAGCCTATCGCCAAGCGGCCCCGCTCTGACCCCCGACCCCTGACCCCTGACCCCCGACCCCCCCAGGGCCTGTTCCGGCGCAAGGTCTCCATCGCGAACATGCTGGCGTGGAGCAGCGAGGCCATCCGCAAGCCCATGATCGTGACGGCGGACCGCGCGGTGAAGAAGGAGGCGGTGGAGATCTTCCGGCTGGTGCAGATGTACATGGGGGACCGGCGGACGCGCGCGGACCCCACGGCCGCGGCCCTGGAGGTGGTGGGCAAGGGCTGGACCTGCCCGGGCCTGCGAGACGAGCTGTACATCCAGCTGTGCCGCCAGACCACCGAGAACTTCCGCTACGACAGCCTGGAGCGCGGCTGGGAGCTGATGGCCGTCTGCCTGTTCTTCTTCCCGCCCACGCCCCGGTTCCACTCCTACCTGGAGGGCTACATCTACCGCCACATGGACCCGCTCAACGACACCAAGGGTGAGGTCACGCCGCCGCGACTACGCAGGAGACAGTCCTCCCCTGGAGCAACGCGGGGTTAAGGGCCTTGCTCAAGGGCCCGACGGCTGTGCGGATCTTATTGTGGCTACACCGGGATTAGAACCGCCGACCTTGCGTGTCCCAGTCCTTTACCCTAACCACTACGCTACAGGCCGCACAGGCGACATGCGTACGTACCGGGGCTTCAGAAAGTGTTCAGACCCCTTCACTGTCAGGCACACTGTCGTAGATGTAATTTAAAATGGATAAAAGCCCCATTTTTGTCCATGAATCTTCGCTGAATAACCCGTAATGGCAAAGTGAAAATATTTCGGCTTTGAGTCTTCTTGGGTAAGTCTCTATGAGCATTGCACACCGGGCAGTTTATCTCACTCTTCCTGGCAGATCCTCTCAAGCTCCGTTCAGATTGGATGGGAAGTCTGTGAACTGCCATCTTCAGGTCTCTCCAGGTCTCTTTATAAGGTGTAAGTCTGGGCTTTGGCTGGGCCACTCAAGGACAGTCAGAGACTTGTCCCAAAGCGAAACCCACTCCAGCGTTGTCTTGGCTGTATGCTCCAGGTCGTTGTTGTGTGTGTGTGTGTGTGTGTGTGTGTGTGTGGGTGTGTGTGTGTGTGTGTGTTTATGTGTGTGTGTGTGTGTGTGTGTGTTTATATGTGTGTGTGTGTGTGTGTGTGTGTTTGTGTGTGTATGTGTGTTTGTGTGTGTGGGTGTCTGTGTGTGTGTGTGTGTATGTGTGAGTGTGTGTGTGTCTGTGTGTGTGTGTGTGTATGTGTGAGTGTGTGTGTGTCTGTGTGTGTGTGTGTGTCTGTTTGTGTGTGTGTGTGTGTGTGTGTGTGTGTGTATGTGTGAGTGTGTCTGTTTGTGTGTGTGTGTGTGTGTGTGTGTGTGTGTGTGTGTGCGCGCGCTACTGCCTCTATCTTCTTCCTTCTCCTTGACTCCTGGGGGCATTCCCTGATTGCTTCTCTGAATTACCTCTGCCCAAAAATAGAACAAACTCTTTCTAAGGAAAAATTTAAAAAAATAAACCCCCAGCAGAACAGACAGCTTCTCACATTGAGTGTCTGGCCAGCTCTCTGGCATTTAAACAGCCTTTAAACACAACCTCAACACTGGCCTGTGTGTGACTGTGCTGGACTGTGTGTGACTGCGCTGGACTGTGTGTGACTGTGCTGGACTGTGTGACTGCACTGCACTGTGTGTGACTGTGCTGGACTGTGTGACTGCGCTGGACTGTGTGACTGCGCTGGACTGTGTGTGACTGTGCTGGACTGTGTGACTGCGCTGGACTGTGTGACTGCGCTGGACTGTGTGTGACTGCGCTGGACTGTGTGTGACTGTGCTGGACTGTGTGTGACTGTGCTGGACTGTGCTGCACTGTGTGTAACTCTACTGGACTGTGTGTGACTGTGTGTGACTGTGCTGGACTGTGCACGACTGTGTTACAGTGACGGAGAGGGAAGCTTCATAAACTCCACAGCCGGCACAGCTCCAGTGAGCCATTGGTCATTGACTTGTGTGAAGCAACTATTTGTGATTTTTATTCTGATGATATCTACAGTAAAGCGAAACTATAGGTTCAAACGATTTGAAAAACATCAAATTAACGAAACAGACAAATGCACAGAGGCGTTTCCCCTGGGGCCTGTTCCACAAAGCAGGATGACTGAGTCAGCTGGATGACGGCACAAAGCAAAGCCCAGAGCAGCTCTTTTTGTTTCCGTCCACGCTCCAGATTTGGGAGGGCTCTGGCTTTCACTCAGTGCAGTTATCCAGCTAAGTGAGTGATCCTGCTTTGTGGGTTTTACTCAGTGCAGTTATCCAGCTAAGTGAGTGATCCTGCTTTGTGGGTTTTACTCAGTGCAGTTATCCAGCTAAGTGAGTGATCCTGCTTTGTGGGTTTTACTCAGTGCAGTTATCCAGCTAAGTGAGTGATCCTGCTTTGTGGGTTTTACTCAGTGCAGTTATCCAGCTAAGTGAGTGATCCTGCTTTGTGGGTTTTACTCAGTGCAGTTATCCAGCTAAGTGAGTGATCCTGCTTTGTGGGTTTCACTCAGTGCAGTTATCCAGCTAAGTGAGTGATCCTGCTTTGTGGGTTTTACTCAGTGCAGTTATCCAGCTAAGTGAGTGATCCTGCTTTGTGGAACAGGCCCCTGAACAGACAATAAGCCAAAAGTCCACAGACTGTCCACCAGGCAGAGAACACCATCCGGGCTCATTCTCATTCAGCCTCAGCTGGGCTGGCCTCGGGGTGAGGATGCCACTGTCCATGGTCCTAAAGCAACCCTGTTCCTGGAGATCTCCCATCCTGTGGGTTTTCACCCCAACCCTGTTCCTGGAGATCTCCCATCCTGTAGGTTTTCACCCCAACCCTGTTCCTGGAGATCTCCCATCCTGTAGGTTTTCACCCCAACCCTGTTCCTGGAGATCTCCCATCCTGTAGGTTTTCACCCCAACCCTGTTCCTGGAGATCTCCCATCCTGTAGGTTTTCACCCCAACCCTGTTCCTGGAGATCTCCCATCCT
>NC_083763.1:76776349-76778849 GCF_963514075.1 Conger conger | reverse complement strand
AGACATTCTATAACCCCTGCTGTAGTGACATCATAAAGACATTCTATAACTCCTGCTGTAGTGACATCATAAAGACATTCTATAACTCCTGCTGTAGTGACATCATAAAGACATTCTATAACTCCTGCTGTAGTGACATCATAAACACATTCTATAACTCCTGCTGCAGTGACATCATAAACACGTTCTATAACTCCCTTTGTAGTGACATCATAAACACATTCTATAACTCCTGCTGTAGTGACATCATAAACACATTCTATAACTCCTGCTGTAGTGACATCATAAACACATTCTATAACTCCCGCTGTAGTGACATCATAAACACATTCTATAACTCCCGCTGTAGTGACATCATAAAGACATTCTATAACTCCCGCTGTAGTGACATCATAAACACATTCTATAACTCCTGCTGTAGTGACATCATAAACACATTCTGTAACTCCTGTTGCAGTGACATCATAAACACATTCTATAACTCCTGCTGTTGTGACATCATAAACACATTCTGTAACTCCTGCTGTAGTGACATCATAAACACATTCTGTAACTCCCGCTGTAGTGACATCATAAACACATTCTGTAACTCCCGCTGTAGTGACATCATAAACACATTCTGTAACTCCTGTTGCAGTGACATCATAAACACATTCTATAACTCCTGCTGTTGTGACATCATAAACACATTCTGTAACTCCCGCTGTAGTGACATCATAAACACATTCTGTAACTCCCGCTGTAGTGACATCATAAACACATTCTGTAACTCCCGCTGTAGTGACATCATAAACACATTCTATAACTCCCGCTGTAGTGACATCATAAACACATTCTGTAACTCCCGCTGTAGTGACATCATAAACACATTCTGTAACTCCCGCTGTAGTGACATCATAAACACATTCTATAACTCCCGCTGTAGTGACATCATAAACACATTCTATAACTCCTGCTGTAGTGACATCATAAAGACATTCTATAACTCCTGCTGTAGTGACATCATAAACACATTCTATAACTCCTGCTGTAGTGACATCATAAACACATTCTATAACTCCCGCTGTAGTGACATCATAAACACATTCTATAACTCCCGCTGTAGTGACATCATAAAGACATTCTATAACTCCTGCTGTAGTGACATCATAAAGACATTCTATAACTCCTGCTGTAGTGACATCAAAAAGACATTCTATAACTCCCGCTGTAGTGACATCATAAACACATTCTATAACTCCTGCTGTAGTGACATCATAAACACATTCTATAACTCCTGCTGTAGTGACATCATAAAGACATTCTGTAACTCCCGCTGTAGTGACATCATAAACACGTTCTATAACTCCCGCTGTAGTGACCTCATAAACACATTCTATAACTCCTGCTGTAGTGACATCATAAAGACATTCTATAACTCCTGCTATAGTGACATCATAAACACATTCTATAACTCCTGCTGTAGTGACATCATAAACACGTTCTATAACTCCCGCTGTAGTGACATCATAAACACATTCTATAACTCTCGCTGTAGTGACATCAAAAGGACATTCTATAACTCCCGCTGTAGTGACATCATAAAGACATTCTATAACTCCTGTTGCAGTGACATCAAAAAGACATTCTATAACTCCCGCTATAGTGACATTGGTGTAAAGGAAGTGCGTGATGTTTGCAGGAGAAGTAAAGGCCCATTGAAATACTCAAGACCTGACCTGCCACAGGGTTGTATATAGACGGCAGCCGTGTGGCTCATCTCACATGTCCTGTTAACGCTATTGCAGCATTTCTTTATTCTGCCTATAGTAGACATGAAGGGTATGTTTTTACACCTGGGGTGGAAGTTCTCTTCTTCTGCAGTGGAACAGCCCTAAAGTGTGTTTAATATACTGCTGCTACTGTTTTAGTGGAGGGCCGCAGTGTCTGCTGGTTTAACTCCAGTCCTGGAGGGCCGGTGTGTATGCAGGTTTAACTCCAGTCCTGGAGGGCCGCAGTGTCTGCTGGTTTAACTCCAGTCCTGGAGGGCCGCAGCGTCTGCTGGTTTAACTCCAGTTCTGGAGGGCCGCAGTGTCTGCTGGTTTAACTCCAGTCCTGGAGGGCCACAGTGTCTGCTGGTTTAACTCCAGTCCTGGAGGACCGCAGCGTCTGCAGGTTTAACTCCAGTCCTGGAGGGCCGCAGTGTCTGCAGGTTTAACTCCAGTTCTGGAGGGCCGCAGTGTCTGCAGGTTTAACTCCAGTCCTGGAGGGCCACAGTGTCTGCTGGTTTAACTCCAGTCCTGGAGGGCCGGTGTGTATGCAGGTTTAACTCCAGTCCTGGAGGGCCACAGTGTCTGCAGGTTTAACTCCAGTCCTGGAGGGCCGCAGTGTCTGCTGGTTTAACTCCAGTCCTGGAGGGCCGCAGTGTCTGCAGGTTTAACTCCAGTCCTGGAGGGCCGCAGTGTCTGCTGGTTTAACTCCAGACCTGGCTCCACTCCGTGCACATGCTAACTTGCACACG